>NC_060891.1:27981878-28081878 GCF_014805685.1 Silurus meridionalis
GGTCCAGCATCTATAGTGGAGTTAGCGCTGCAGCAGAGAGCGGTGCATTACCCACTGGTGCAGCATCACTGCCTGCTAGCGACACTGCTGCACGCCGCCATGAGCTTCTCACTGCGCCTTAAACCCCTCAGCCTCTTCGATACCAAGGTTTCCTAGTGACCATATGAAATATTTATTATTATTTAGACTACATTTCAATATTTCTAAAATGCGAAATAAACTGATATATTTTTTTGTATTTCTTGTATGGTTGCCTTCTACACCCATTACATCAGTCGCATTATTAAAATATCTGTCACAGTCCGTTAGAAGTGTGTGTGTGTGTGTGTGTGTGTGTGTGTGTGTGTGTGTGTGTGTGTGCGTGTGTGTCCAGGGGAAGAATGCGTTTTTCAGGGAGCTGACCTCCATCCAGCTGCTGCCCAGCGGTGACATGGACCCCAGTCTGGTGGCTATCAGACAGGAAGTAAGCCACATTTCCATTTCCTGTGTCATAAAACCATAAATACACTATATTGCCAAAAGTTTTCGGACACCTGGTCATAAGTCTGCTCTTTATGAGCATCGCATTCCACATTTAGTACTAATACACTCTTATAATTCCCTCCACTCTTCTGGGAAGATGTTCCACCAGATTCTGTAGTGTGCATACTGACATTTGTGTGCCTTCAACTTTGTGGTAACAGTTTGGAGAAGAACCAATGTATGTCAGGAAAGGTCAAGTGTCCCAGTACTTTTGTCCATATAGTGTGTGTGTGTATTTATATATATTACAGACAGACAGACAGACAGACAGACAGATAGATAGATAGATAGATAGATAGATAGATAGATAGATAGATAGATAGATAGATAGATAGATAGATAGATTCCTATTTTTTTAATCTACAAACAAAACCCCATAATGACAAAGTGAAAGTACTTTGTTAAAGCTCTTTTATCAGTAATCACAGCTGTAAATCTTTGATGCTAGTTGCTTGGCAACTATTTTTGGGCAGGTTCTCCCACTCCACTCTGCAGAACCTCTCAAGCTCCATCAGGTTGGATGAGGAGCGTCGGTGCACAGCCATTTTTAGATCTTTCCAGAGAAGTTCAATCAGGTTCAAGTCTGGACTCTGGCTGGGCCACTCGAGGACATTCACAGAGTCGTCCTGTAGACACTCTTTTCCGATATTAGCAGTGTTTAGGGTCGTTGTTCTGTTGGAAGATGATCCATCACCCCAGTCTGAGGAGCTCTGGAGCAGGTTTTTATGAATGACGTCACTGTACATCGCTGCATTCATCTTTCCCTCGATCCTAACCAGTCTCCCAGTTTCTGCTGCTGAAAAACATCCCCACAGCATGATGCTGCCACCACCATGCTTTACTATAGGGATGGAATTGGCCAGGTGATAAGCAGTGCCTGGTGTCCTTCAGACATGATGCTTAGCATTCAGGCTCAAAGAGTTCAATCTTTGTTTCTCATAGTCTGAGAGCCCTGCAGGTGCCTTCTGGCAAACTCCAGACAGGCTGTCATGTGACTTTTACTGAGGAGTGGCTTCTGTCTGGACACTCTACCATACAGGTCTGATTGGTGGAGTGCTGCAGAGATGATTGTCCATCTGAAATTTTTCACATTTAAATGTTCAATTTATGGGGATTTGTTTGTAGAATTTTGAATAAAATAATGAATTTAATCCATTTTGGAATAAAGGCTATAATGTGTGTGTGTGTGTGTGTGTGTGTGTGTGTGTGTGTGTGTGTAGTTTTTGCTGAGTATGTTGACAGCATGGGTGAAGGCCCTGGGTGAGGAAGAGCAGAAGATAAAGGAAGAGAAGAAGGATGGTGTGTCTGATAACGCAGAAGTGATGGAAGTGGCGTGGATGGAGACGTGTCTGGAGCTGGCCTCACTGCTTCAGCTCAAAACTGATATCCTGCGCAGACACCTCGTCTGTGAGCTGTACAACCAGGGTCTGGACCTGCGTGCTGAGGAGGTCAACATTTATACACACACACACACACACACACACACACACACACACACACACACACACACACAAACATCATCAGAAGCATTTCAGCCTCCAGAAAACACAGCAAGTGGTAGAGCAGATATCTAATCTAAATCTAATCTCCACATTGATTATAGGAACACCTGTAAACTGTTATTCTCATCCAATCAGTCACGTAGTAGCAGCACATTGGTCTGGTTTACTGTAGTCAGCTCATATCATCACGTTTTATAACCATGACAAGCAGAAAAGCATTTTAGAAGGAAGAACACATCAAACCTTGAGGTGGAGGAGCTACAACAGCAGAATCACTGACACAGATTTGCTGCATCTGGACAGCTGAAGGCTGGAAAAAAAGACCAGGTGTTCCTATTAAAGTGGTGCAGCTTTTATCTATTTATTATAAATAAAAATAAATATTCTGCAGAAGTGATGAGGGAGACAGCTAGAAAGGTACTTGGTGTAACATCTGGAAATAAGGAAGTGCAGGAGAGCAGAAGGAGAAAGAGGTTGGAGAAACAGAATTGGGATCGACAGAGTGATGAGAAAAGTAGGCAGGAGAACAAGGAGATGCAGCAGCAGGTAAAGAGGGATGTGGTGAAAGACAAGGAAAAGGCATATGAGGAGCTGTAGGAGAAGTTGGACACTGAGGAAGGAGAAAAGGATTTGTAGCGATTGTCCAGGCAGAGGAACCGAGCTGGGAAGGATGTGCTGCAAGTTAGAGCAATAAAGGATGGAGATGGAAATGTGTTGACTAGTGAGGAGAGTGTGAGGAGAAGATGGAGGGAGTATTTTGAGCAGCTGATGAACGAGGAAAATGAGAGAGAAGGTTGGATGTTGTGGAGATGGTGAAGCAGGAAGTGGATAGGATTATTTTGTTTGTGGATGATATTGTGATTTGTGGTGAGAGTAGGGAGCAGGTGGAGAAGATCCTGGAGAGGTGGAGGTACACGCTGGAGAGAAGGGAATGAAAGTCAGTAGGAGTAAGACAGAGTACATGTGTGTGAATGAGAGGGAGGGCAGTGGAGGGGTGCGGTTGCAGGGAGAAGAGGTGGAGAAGGTGGAGGAGTTCAGGTACCTGGGGTCAACAGTGCAGAGTAATGGAGAGAGTGTTAGAGAAGTGAAGAAAAGAGTGAGAGCAGGGTGGAGTGGGTGGAGAAGAGTGGCAGGAGTGATTTGTGATAGAAGAGTATCTGTGAGAGTGAAAGGGAAAGTTTATAGGACTGTGGTGAGACCTGAGATGATGTATGGATTAGAGACAGTGGCATTGAGTAAAAGACAGGAGGTGGAGCTGGAGGTAGCAGAGCTGAAGATGTTGAGATGTTTGTTGGGAGTGACGACGATGGACAGGATTAGAAATGAGTTTATTAGAGGGACAGCGCATGTAGGACGTTTTGGAGACAAGGTGAGGGAGGTGAGATTGAGATGGTTTGGACATGTGCAGAGGAGGGACATGGGGTATATCAGTAGGAGAATGCTGAGGATGGAGACACCAGGAAGGAGGAAAAGAGGAAGACCAAGGAGGAGGTTTATGGATGTGGTGAGGGAAGACATGCAGGTAGTTGGTGTGAAAGAGGCAGATGTAGAGGACAGGGGGGGATGGAGACGGATGATCCGCTGTGGCGCCCCCTAATGGGAGAAGCTGAAAGAAGAAGAAGATGAAGAAGAAGAAGAAATCTATATTTGGTTGTAAATGTTGGTTTTTAAATAGAAATGTCTCTTAGTTATTATTAGAGGTCGAAGCACCGGTAGCTGATTGCAGGAACTATCATCTATTAGCAGAAATCCTCATCAGCTTCCAGTCCACTGCAATTCACTAGAGTGACCTCTAGGGGCGAATTTTAGGGGTTTTTTTTCATGGAGAATGCTATATTACATTTATTAATTATATAATGATATTGATTAATGAATATATTCATATATATTTCCTTTAGCACATTTTCATGATTCAGTGCTTTATTTTTATATATATATATATATATATATATATATATATATATATATATATATCGATGATTAAGCTTAATTATTTATTAGATTCACCCACCAAGTAAATGTTTTGATTTCAATAGCAATGAATATAAAAAATGTCATTATGACAGTAATAATGCTCTTTTAATAGGCGATATATCTTTCAAAAAGATTAATTTGACATGTACGGTGCAGAACAAAATAATAAACTAATCATTAGGAGGCAAAATAAATACATTTAACATAAGATCTACAGTAATACTGCTAGTCACTGCAAATTCTGTGGTGCTCAGGGAAAAAAATGTGGGTACTCTTAGGCTTGAACTTTGCTTATTCTCTCTCTCTCTCTCTCTCTCTCTCTCTCTCTCTCTCTCTCACAGGTCATGATGGAGGTGGAGGATAAAGATGTGTTGGCTTCTCAGCTCTTGGTTTTGACTGGTCAGCGTCTGGCCTACTCTTTGTTTCACGCTCAGACTCAGACGAAAGCCAGCATGGAGCTCCTGGCCCGTCTCCCCCCCACCCTCTGTACCTGGCTCAAAGCTATGGTGAGCTTCAGCTGAAAATCTCAGCCCTCACACTCAGGCTTCTGGGAAGATGTTCTCAGGTGGAATTGCAAAAGTGTGAAATATAAGTGGGGTAATGGACGGATTTGAATGTGTGTGTGTGTGTGTGTGTGTGTGTGTGTGTGTGTGTGTGTGTGTGTGTGTGTGTTTTCTACAGGACCCGAGCGAACTCCGGTGTCTCTTTGTGCCTCTGCAGCAGATCAGCCGCCTGGTGAGCCACGTGATCGAGATGCTGCCGGAGAAACATGGGCAGTACAACATGGCGTTGCATCTGCTGGAGACGGTGGACACACTGCAGGAAGAGGAGTGAAAGAGAGAGAGAGAGAGAGAGAGAGAGAGAGAGAGAGAGAGAGAGGAGGGGGGTGCTGGAGAATATTTCCATGTAAATTCCATTGTCACTTTATAAGTGCACTAATTAAGATTCCACATTACTCCAGACGTATCCGGTCGGTCAGGACATGGTCAGCATTTTCAGTTGTGTACCCGCGCTAATTATGCTAATTAACTCATTAATTAACCATTCGATTCTTTACTTATTCATTAATTATGTAATTGCTTAAAATGGCAGTTAATTAACAGATGCGTTTGTTTTGCTGATTGTTTAATTAATGAATTGACAGACTAAACAATTAATTAATTAACTGACATTCATCATTCATTAAATGATTTTCCTCTAATAGCACCACACAGAGCATTTGGCACCATATATAAAGGTATTTATTTATTAATAAATTGATTTCTAATTTAATTAACAAAGTAATAAATGTATTATAATATATATTAATTTATATATATTTATATACATATATACATGTGTGTCAGTCAAATACTGTGTTGTGCTCTTGTAGGAAAATACAACCTGATGATGATGATGATGATGATGATGATGATGATGATGATGAGTCTCGTACCACAGCAATGTTTCCAGTGATTTCCTAATTATAAACTTTGATCGCCGTGCCGACACTGGAGACTCCGCCCCTAAACCGTTTAAACCCGTTTTTGTAACCCGGTCCTCGTAAACCCCGTGTAAATAAACCGAGGGATCCGCGGCAGAGCGATGTTTACGATTCGATGTTACAGAAAATAACCAGTGCGAGACGGAATTGAAGTGTTTCGAGCCGTCGTTGCGTTTCTGTCGTAGCCGCAGTCGCAAAACCTGCGACCCATGAACGCGTCCTGTCTGATCGAGCGTGAAAGTCAGTGGAGGGAAATGTGTGTGAACGACTAATTAAAAGAGGTTTCTATTTAACACTTTTATGGAGGAAATGAGGAAGGGTGTACATGTGACAGAGGGGGAATGTTAGATGATCAGTGTTAGCAGTTCTATGCATTTTAATGATGAAAAGCATGTCCCCGGCTTTACACGCCACACGGGGTCAGGGGTCGTTAACGTCGCTCACTATTCTCCTGCAGAAACAGTCACGTGTATTAGTTCATCCTTAGCTGTAATAAATCAGGTTTTACTCAATCAGGTGCCGTTCGATCTCTACAGTAACATCTCTGCCCTTCGCTCTTCTTTTTCTTCCTGGAGTTTGTATTGTAAATGTAATTTATGTGTCTATGACAGATCTGGTATTTTCCCGCCCCCAGAGACGGAGGTATATTATGCAGAACAGCCGCTCTACGTTCAAACACTTCACTACGAACGAGCTGCTGTTTCTTATCGTACAAACCCAAATACACTAAAAGCGCTATATAAAAGATTCAACACGGAAGTGTGTGCTGTGTTTTGCGTCGCCGTTGTTAATATAAAAGGAGGCATCCTTCCTGTAGCCCTACTCACAGGGCGTTAGCTTCTTTGAGTGGATAACGGGCTGTTTTATGGATGCAGATTAAAATATAATACAGCATGGGCGTGGCTAACAGGAGAATTATTTTTCTTAATTATTGTTCTTTTATTTTATTTGTACACAAGGAAAAGCAGTAGAAAGCAGTTCTTCATTTACAGGTGCACTCATGTCACTTTCTCTCCCCACAAACACACAGATTTACATATAAATGTAAATAAAAATAAAACATTGGAACATATTTCATTCTATACTACAGTCTCTTAAATCCTCCCCTCATACACACACGTACGAACAAACACGTGAAAGTGATGCTTCAGGGAAATAAATACCAGTTTAGTGCGAAGTTTTTGAGGATAGCTCCGAATCTGACATTAAGCTCCGCCCACTCGCAATAGCCACAACGAATCAGAACGATACCTTTAAACCAACTGAAATATCTTGCTTTAGCCTGGAGTGGGCGTGATCAATTTTTTCATTTATTTCAAGTGCAGTTTCATTCCTCTCCCCTAGAGGGCACTAATATAACAAGATGCTTCTTTGACGCATTTGTTGCACATATTCTCTGAAAGCCTGCCTCATCGTAACGCCTTCAAGCAGCAGGAATCGAAGGTGCATTCTGTGTCTGGGCAGAGGCAGGAGGTTTATTGGGCGATGACCGTCTGGCACCGCGGGCACAGGCAGTCGGGCGTGTCCGAGGTGTAGCGTCGACACCGGGGGCAGCGGGACAGAGAGATGGGAACGGCAGCTACAGAGTACGCACTTTCTTCACGGATCTCGCCACCTGCAAGACAAACAGTGTCAACAACAAAGACGCTAGGAACGCAGATTAGCGAGGATTAGCGTAGCATCGTTACCTTCCAGATTGATGAGGAAGCTCCCCTTACTGATGACTGCGTTGTGGGGAAGGTCTCGGGGCAGCACGCCTGTCAGGGTGATACGTGACGCCATCATCAGCTCCGTCAGCTGAGAACATGTAGAGGTCGGTTCCTCCTGCAGGGACTGAAAAAGCACGCAGGCGTGACTACAGGAAGTGCAGGTGCTTAAGACAGGAAGTCAATCTCGAGTTTTAAAGTTCACCTCCACGAGCTCGAAGAAGAGCCCGGGTTCAATGGCGATGGTCAGGTCATACTCTGCCGCGTTGCATCCTGGGATGGAAGACAGGAAGGAGTCTCTGATGGCGCACGCCCCCTCTACGGCTTCCTCCAACCCGGGTTTCCTCCACACAGAGCTGCTCTTAATCCATCCACTCCGGAACACACTCTCTCCTTCTGCACAACCAAACAGAGACAAGCAGGTAACACCGCTTCAAAGCTTACGGTTTCTATGGTAACACCTCATCCATAGTTTCATGAGATTTATGGAAGGAGTCTCCAGTGTCAGAGCGGCTTCAGGAAAATTACACAGAGATTACACATAACTATAAATGGATAAAAAGTGTGTACCATCGTGCCCCGGCGCGTGCTGGTACACCTCCTCGGCCAGGTGAGGGAGGATCGGAGCGATGGAGCGAGTCACGCCATCCAAAATCTCCTCCAGCACAGTCTGACATGACCTCCTGCCCAGAGAGTTCTCCCCATCACAGTACAGCCTGAGAGACAGACAGGGGGTTACAAAGACCATGCAACACTTTTTATCCATTTAGAGTTACATTTAACGTGAGAGCGCAACCTGAAGGCTGTTCTGGAAATTGATTGGACCCGTTCTGACCAATCAGGATCCAGCATTGCTCACCTGTCTTTGATGATGCTGAAGTAGAAGCTGCTCAGGTCTCGGGTGATGAAGGCCTGCAGGAGACGAATCACTCGGCCGCAGTCAAACTCACTGTAGGCATCAGTTACCTTACACACACACACACACATTAAACACTTGTAAAAGGTTGTGTGAGTGATGTGAACACGCCTGATTAATCATTAACACACCTTAATGCTGAAGTCTCGCAGCAGGTGCAGTAGGTACTGGTCGATGTAGTGCATGTCTTTGGAGTCTACAGCATGAATGCGAGGGTCAAAACCATTTAGGTTCCCCAGCAAGAACCTCAGAGTGTTCCTCAGCTGCAGTGTGGAGAACCCGAGAGAGAGAGAGAGAGAGAGAGAGCGCGCTAATGAGGTCATTACAAGTGTTTATATCCTAAAACTATAATAGTGCTGTTCTGTGTGTGTGTGTGTGTGTGTGTGACCTTGTTGATGTTCTCTCTGGCTGTGTTCAGTGCTTTGGGTCCAATCTGGACCTCAGAGAAAACGTTAGACTCTGCGACCCACCACCTCAAAACATCTGCACCGTACGGAGGAGAAACTGCCAGATCCTGGTAAAGAGAAAGGGATTGATGGTTGAATAGACTGATGGAGGTATGGTGTGAATGAATAAACGGATTAATAGACAAAAAATGAATGAATGGATAGAAGGGAGAAGTGGAAGTGTGTGTTAAATATGGATGGATGGATGGATGGATGGAAAGAAGATGAGCAAAGATGGAATGATTCATGCATAAGCCCAGTGACTGATGGGTGGATGGATAGAAATATAGATGGAGTGAAATAGGGATGGATGAAAGGATGGGTAGATTGCAGCAAACTCTGAACAATGGATGGATAAATCTATTTATCCCAAAAGGATAAATGAATGAATGAAGTAAAGGATAAACAGACAGATAAATAAACGAGTGCCTCACCGTTCCTCCGTTAATGACGACGTTGGGGTCGACAACGTTACCCAGAGACTTGGACATTTTCTCTCCTTTCTCACTGAGCACAAATCCATGGACCACTAACGCCCTAACACACACACACACACACACACACACACACACACACACACGTCATACTATATAAATTGTATTATCTATATTTTACATATAATATCTGTAACACACACACACACACACACACACACACACACACACCTGTAAGGTGCTTTGTTGCGCACAGCCACGCTGGTCAGCAGAGACGACTGGAACCAGCCTCCGATCTGATCCTTCCCCTCGATGTACACGTCTGCCCTCGGGTCTGCGTCTGCAACACACCACAACTCAGGATTCCAAAAATGTAAAATACCGTCCAATCATGTGATTATCTACGTCACAATGCCATGAGGCGTGTCACGGAGGCGTGTCACGGAGGCGTGTCACGGAGGCGCCACAGACAACAGAGTTGTGAGTAAACAATATTAAAGGTGCAGTAAGTGAGTTTGCTGTGCAGATCAGGGTGAGTTTCTCTCTAAACTACATGCAGGGATCAGGGAGATTTCCAGTCAATGCTGTTATTGGGGAAGACACACGGTGTGTGTGTGTGTGTGTGTGTGTGTGTGTGTGTTAGTTGACAGAAAGATTGTGTTGTTATCGGTTTGTTTATTTGTCCACCTTGTACTTTTAACCAGCCCCTTTTTCCTGTGTCAGCATCTTTCTCACCCGCTGAGGACACACACATGGAGATTAAACTGCTGCACATCTGGTTTAACACACACACACACAGATACACACGAAAGAATGGAGACACACCCTGTAGCACAGCAGCCCAGGACGTCCCACTGTCAAACCAGATGTCCAACACGTCCTCACCCCGCACGTAATCCGTCACAGCTCCGGCTTTACTCTAACACACACACACACACACACACACACACACACACACATCACCTTGATGTTGATTATTTACTACTACAGCAGGACATGAGCCTTTTCATCTTTTACCTTCTTCAGTACGTCAGGAGGAAGTAGTGTTTCCAGTGGCTCCACCCACCAGCTGTCACTTCCTTTCTCTGCAAACACACTGGCGATGTGAGACACGGTGTACCTGTCAATCAAAAAAAAGATGAGTGGCCGTGGTACGTGTCTGTGTTGCTGAATAAATGTGTGTGTGTGTGTGTGTGTGTGTGTGTGTGTGTGTACGTGTGTGTGTGTGTATGTGTACGTACTTGTTGATGAGAGGTTCCCCAGTGTGTTTGTGGTAGAACACAGGGATGGGAACTCCCCAGCTCCTCTGACGTGATATACACCAGTACGTCCTTCTGTCCAGCATCGCCAGGAGACTCGCCCGGGCCGACTCTGGCATCACACGCACCTTCTGCAGCACCTCCTACAGTACAGGCATGAAGATCCAGATCACAGCACAAGTCAATCAAAAGTCATATATATATATATATATATATATATATATATATATATATATATATATATATATATATATATATATATATATATATATATACACTGTATATATATATATACACTGTATATATATATATATATATATATATATATAAGAATTAGGACACCTGACTCTTCCAGCCGTATGTGGTTCTTCTCCATTTACCACAACGTTGGAGGTTCATAATTGTGTATTTTCCCTTCACTTGAACTTGAATTCCAAAACCTGTTCCAGCATGCGCACAAAGCCAGCTCCAAGAAGATCTGCTCTCCATGTTTTAGAGTGGAAGATCTCCTGCTATACAGATCCAATTAAACACCCCAGGAACCTTCTCACCTACATCACTACCTGACTTCACTAACACCATTATAGCTGAAGGAATCTCCACAAACCCTAGTGGAACATCTTCCCAGAAGAGTGGAGCTCATAATAACAGCACATGGGACTGAATGTGGAATATGATGTTTCAAAGACAAAGATGGATGGAGTGAAAGACAGATGGATGCATGGAGTGAAAGACAGAGGGATGGGTGGACTAAAGAATGGGGAGAGGAGGATAAAAAAACTGGAATGGTTGGTGCATAAACCCATTGACTAAAGGAAGGAGGGGAAGATGGATGGATCAAATGAACTATGGATGGGGGAATGGATGAAAAGATGAATATAGTGAAAGATGGATGGATGGATGGATGGATGGATGGATGGTAGCAAACTCTGAACAATGGATGGATAAACCAAAGGATAAATGAATGTATGGATTAAGTGAATGATAAATAGACGTATGGACGAGGTAAAAAAAAAAAAGACATAAATAAACGAGTAGTTCACTGTTCCTCCGTTAATGATGACGTTGGGGTCGAAATCGTTACCCAGAAACTTGCACATAATCTTATATAATCAGGTGTCCACAAACTGCCTGGTGTTTTTAAGGAGCTCATCAGAGAACATGGAGAATATTTGTTGTTAGTGTGGATATGCAAATGAGGAGCGCTGATAAGCCAATTGTGTGTGACCTGAATTTGCATACCGAAACTGAAAATACAGTGAGGAAAATATGTATTTGAACACCCTGCTATTTTGCAAGGTCTCCCACTTAGAAATCATGGAGGGGTCTGAAACTGTAGGTGCATGTCCACCTCCACTACATTTATTGTCTTAAATTAGATGCACCTGTTTGAGGTCGTTAGCTGCATAAAGACACCTGTCCACCCCATACAATCAGTAAGAATCCAACTACTAACATGGCCAAGACCAAAGAGCTGTCCAAAGACACTAGAGACAAAATTGTACACTTCCACAAGGCTAGAAAGGGCTACGGGGAAATTGCCAAGCACCTTGGTGAAAAAAGGTCCACTGTTTGATCAATCATTAGAAAATGGAAGAAGCTAAACATGACTGTCAATCTCCCTCGGACTGGGGCTCCATTCAAGATCTCACCTCGTGGGGTCTCAATGATCTTAAGAAAGGTGAGAAATCAGCCCAGAACTACACGGGAGGAGCTGGTCAATGACCTGAAAAGAGCTGGGACCACCGTTTCCAAGGTTACTGTTGGTAATACACTAAGACGTCATGGTTTGAAATCATGCATGGCATGGAAGGTTCCCCTGCTTAAACCAGCACATGTCCAGACACATCTTAAGTTTGCCAATGACCATTTGGATGATCCAGAGGAGTCATGGGAGAAAGTCATGTGGTCAGATGATACCAAAATTGAACTTTTGGGTCATAATTCTACTAAACGTGTTTGGAGGAAGAAGAATGATGAGTACCATCACAAGAACACCATCCCGAATGTGAAGCATGGGGGTGGTAGCATCATGCTTTGGGGGTGTTTTTCTGCACATGGGACAGGGCGACTGCACTGTATTAAGGAGAGGATGACCGGGGCCATGTATTGTGAGATTTTGGGGAACAACCTCCTTCCCTCAGTTAGAGCATTGAAGATGGGTCGAGGCTGGGTCTTCCAACATGACAATGACCCGAAGCACACAGCTAGGATAACCAAGAAGTGGCTCTGTAAGAAGCATATCAAGGTTCTGGCGTAGCCTAGCCAGTCTCCAGACCTAAACCCAATAGAGAATCTTTGGAGGGAGCTCAAACTTCGTGTTTCTCAGCGACAGGCCAGAAACCTGACTGATCTAGAGAAGATCTGTGTGGAGGAGTGGGCCAATAGTTAAAAAAAATCATACATTGTGATTTCTGGATTTTTTTTTTTAGATTATGTCTCTCACAGTGGACATGCACCTACGATGACAATTTCAGACCCCTCCATGATTTCTAAGTGGGAGAACTTGCAAAATAGCAGGGTGTTCAAATACTTATTTTCCTCACTGTATATCATATTTAAAACGGCTCTGCTGTTTTATGATGCAATAACACACAGGATTCGATGTGGGATTTTCAGATCCCAGTTCTTTAAAGGTTTACTGAGTCTCACCTCAGACTGAATTACAACTTTACCAGATCACTGGTTCCATTTGTGGAATAACTTCTCAGGACCCTTCACCAGGTCATGCTAGCTCACCTTAGCCGTGTCCTTCAGGCTGGCCGTGTTGATGAACCACTGCTTGCTAGCTCGGATCACCACGGGCTTCTTACTGCGCCAGTCGTACGGGTAACTGTGTACACACGGCTCCTCTTTAATTAAAGCTCCAGCGGTACGGAGCATCGAGATCACTGCAACACACACACACACACACGTTTTAGCTGCCGGAAGTAAAAGTATTATTGATATATTAATGTTTTTCCAAACGTGAAACTCGTAATCATAACCTGTAATAGACACGCCTGTTATGACATCATAAAATGCCAGAGCCAATCAGATTTCACTATAGATTACTGACAGAATGGGAGTGAAAACCCGGTTTATACTCGGGAGATGTTTTTTTTGTGTGAAACCTGCAGTCACGTGAGCACAGTTTGTTCGCACGCTTGTTACGTATCTTCTGTACAGCTGTAAGGTTGACGTGGAGGTGAAGGTTCTCATAATCCGTGTCTCAGAATCCAAAACTCTGAAGTATTTAATGTGGATTATGATTATACAGCGCTTTCAGAGTGCTCATATGCAAAATATGTAATTTAAGACCCAGAGGTAGTGTGGTGTAAAAGTATTGGCACCTCTGCATCTGTTATGATTGGGTTTTTCTTTTTTCGTTTCTGAATTTTCGAACCTGTAGATGTTCCGTCCTCCAGGACACTCAGACCCTGCAGATCAGCACCGGCTGCCTCTGTGAACCTGCCCTCTTCATCCACTATACACTCCTACACACACACACACACACACACACACACACACACACACACACAAAACACGCACACCTTTATTTCCTGGCAAATGACACCTGAGAGGATCTGATTGGATGTTTGGTTGATTGACGCACCACGGGCAGGCTGAAGTGAGAGGCCACGCTGTAGTCCTCCATGCCGTGAGCAGGAGCCGTATGGACCAATCCGGTTCCTTTAGCCATAGTCACGTGATTAGCCGGCAACAGGGGAACTTCCTTTTCAGGAATTGTGGGATGCCGGCAAATTCCACCGTCCAGATCAGAGCCTGGAGAAGAGAGAGAAAGAGAGTTACAGATGATGGTGATGAGAGAGTTAGATAAGGAAAAGTGTGAGAATACAAAGGAAGACACCACATAAGCAATATATTTATATTAAAAATATAAAAATGAAGACAGAGCATCGTGAGAAAGACAGAAAACTGAGACAGACAGAAGATGAAGAGGAAGAAAAACAGGGTGTAGGAGGTAGAGGTGTACAGGTGCAGGGGTAGAGGTGTAAAGGTGTAGGGGATGGAGGTGTACAGGTGCAGGGGATAGAGGTGTACAGGTGCAGGGGATAGAGGTACAGGTGTAGGGGATAGAGGTGTACAGGTGTAGGGGTGTACAGGTGCAGGGGTAGAGGTGTACAGGTGTAGGGGTAGGGGTGTAAAGGTGTAGGGGTAGAGGTGTACAGGTGAAGGGGATAGAGGTGTACAGGTGTAGGGGTGTACAGGTGCAGGGGATAGAGGTGTACAGGTGTAGGGGTAGGGGTGTAAAGGTGTAGGGGATGGAGGTGTAAAGGTGTAGGGGTAGAGGTGTACAGGTGAAGGGGATAGAGGTGTACAGGTGTAGGGGTGTACAGGTGCAGGGGATAGAGGTGTACAGGTGTAGGGGTGTACAGGTGTAGGGGATAGAGGTGTACAGGTGTAGGGGTAGAGGTGTAAAGGTGAATGGGGATAGAGGTGTACAGGTGTAGGGGTGTACAGGTGCAGGGGTAGAGGTGTACAGGTGTAGGGGTGTAAAGGTGTAGGGGTATAGGTGTACAGGTGTAGGGGTGTAAAGGTGTAGGGGTGTAAAGGTGTACAGGTGTAGGGGTGTAAAGGTGTAGGGGTAGAGGTGTACAGGTGTACAGGGTAGAGGTGTACAGGTGTAGGGGTGTAAAGGTGTACAGGTGTAGGGGTGTAAAGGTGTAGGGGTAGAGGTGTACAGGTGTAGAGGGTAGAGGTGTACAGGTGTAGGGGTGTAAAGGTGTATAGGTGTAGGGGTGTAAAGGTGTAGGGGTAGAGGTGTAAAGGTGTAGGGGTAGAGGTGTACAGGTATAGGGGTAGAGGTGTAAAGGTGTACAGGTGTAGGGGTGTAAAGGTGTAGGGGTAGAGGTGTACAGGGTAGAGGTGTACAGGTGTAGGGGTGTAAAGGTGTAGGGGTAGAGGTGTACAGGTGTAGAGGGTAGAGGTGTACAGGTGTAGGGGTGTAAAGGTGTACAGGTGTAGGGGTGTAAAGGTGTAGGGGTAGAGGTGTACAGGGTAGAGGTGTACAGGTGTAGGGGTGTAAAGGTGTACAGGTGTAGGGGTGTAAAGGTGTAGGGGTAGAGGTGTACAGGTGTAGAGGGTAGAGGTGTACAGGGTAGAGGTGTAAAGGTGTATAGGTGTAGGGGTGTAAAGGTGTAGGGGTAGAGGTGTAAAGGTGTAGGGGTAGAGGTGTAAAGGTGTAGGGGTAGAGGTGTACAGGTGTAGGGGGTAGAGGTGTACAGGTGTAGGGGGTAGGGGTTTATTATATGTACCCGTGAATGTAGCCAGGTTTTGTAGTTCAGTGCCGAGTATACTGCTGAGGTTTGCAATGCGCTCAGTCGCCACCAGGAGGAGCTGTTCATCATCACCTCTCTTCACTAAAGAGTACCTAAAGAGTGAAAACACACACACACACACACACACACACACACACACACACACGAAAGAATGTCAGAATGACGCTAATGTATGTACGGTATAGTGGTATGTCAGGTGACGTGTGTGTGTGTGTGTGTGTGTGTGTGTGTGTGTGTGTATAAAACTCACTGTGCTTTGGGCATGAAACACACTGCCTGGTTGGCTGGAATAGTCCATGGTTGCGTTGTCCACACCAGCACACACACTTTACCCTGCAACTCCCCTGCAAAACAGAAACACACACTATCGGTGCTTTACGTGTGTGTGTGTGTGTGTGTGTGTGTGTGTGTGTGTGTGTGTGTGTGTGTGTGAGAGACAGAATAAGGAAGGTAACATACCCATCATTGTGGTTAGTTTAGGTGGGAGTGTGTTGAGAGGGAACGTAGCGTACACTGCAGTGCTCACGTGCTCGGGGTTATACTCCAGCTCTGCTTCTGCTAACGCTGTCCTACACACACACACACACACACACACACACACACACACACACACACACACACACAGCGGAGAGAAAACACGTTACACACCCATTCCGCTCTTATAATACATTAAATTGTATCAGATTTTTCTCACCTGGATGATGGAGACCAGAAGACGGGTTTATAATCCTGATAAATCAAACCCTGAAACATCACAGAGCCTACAATCAGTGCTCATATTCATTCATTCACTCATTCATCCCTTCTTCCATTCATTCATTCACTCATTCATCCCTTCTTCCATTCATTCATTCACTCATTCAGCTTTACTCATGCTTGGACCCGGGGGATATAAATGAACGAATAAATGAATGAAAGGTTAAGTTTAAATTCCAGCCATAACAAGCTGCTACTCCTGGGCCCCTGAGCGAGGCCCTTAATCCCATCTGCTCAAGATTCAGGAGAAAACGAGGCTTCACCTTGCTGTGCATCTCCTGGAAGACGCGGAGCTGCGCCGCCTCGTATGTTCCGTTAAACGTGTAGTAACTGTTCTCCCAGTCGGCCATGATGCCCCAGCGCTGGAACGCTGCACGCTGCCTCGCGATGGCGGATTCCGCGTACTCCCGAGCTGCACCACAAAGACGAGTCAATCAGAGACAATACAGGAAGTGGAACGAGTATTAGACTCTAATCCTGTAACATCTTCACACCAGGAGCTTCAACAACTCCTCCTGACCTTTCTGTCGGATCTGTAGAGGACTCAGGTCTTTGGTGTCGAGTTCTCCCAGGGCTTTGAGCTCGATGGGAAGACCGTGGCAATCCCAGCCGGGGACGTAGCTCACCTTCCTTCCTCGCAGCATCTCAAAGCGATTGTGAACATCCTTCAGGATCTGCAGAGAGAAAAACAAGAAACATCTGACACGTTTATCTACACGAGCATTAGATTGCTACGTGCTTCTTTTTAGACACTGCAGTCTGGATTTATCTCCACGCGCTGCTTTAATAAGTTGCGCTCCTCTGAGAAGATGTTCCACTAGATTTTGTGGAGGGTGTTAGTAAGTCGGGTGCTGATGTAGGTGAGGTGAGGAGGCCTGTGGTTACCTTGTTGAGGGCGTGGCCGACATGGGCGTCTCCGTTGGCATAGGGCGGCCCGTCGTGGAGACAGAACTCCTTCTTGGATTTTCTCTCTCTTTGCCACGTGTAGAGCTGCTCAAACCCGCAGTCCTGCACGTACAACAGTGCGTTAAGAACATATCGTGACGTGTTTATTTTAGTTTGGGGGTTCAGAGAGATTCGGTGTGGCGAGTTTAAAGAGAGCGATGCGGCGGCGCTTTAGTGCCTCACCTCACTTTATCTCATCTTCTCAAACAGATCGACCTCCAGAGCTTCACGACACAAACTCACAACCTCCTGATCATCATCTCATAGATCTAAAACTGTACACGATTCTAGAACTTCCTTTTTATTTAATGAAGATAAAAACGTAAACACGCAGCGAGTCACCAATCAGGATCGAGCGCACGCTCTGTTTTACACGTGTTCTGATCGGCGCTTGGTGTATCTACTGCTCACCAACATACAGTTCAGCATCAGTTCAACATCAAGCAGAACATTTAGAGAGGAATAAATGATGAAGAAACTCCAGACTCGAACTCACCACCACACACGTGAACTCATTTACATAATTTATTTAAATTTAAGACAAAAACCTTTGTACTTTTACTGAAGTGAAAGTTTAAAGGGACACTTTTACTGTTACTGGAGGAACATCTGGTTCTATGGTTTGTGTTCATTCATCACTGGTAATATAAAGGCTGGTCGGTATACCGGTATAATGTCGATATCGTGATAACAATTACGCGGTACACTATTGTGGAAAAAATCGTTATAATTATTATTTTGCAGGTGTGTGTGTGTGTGTGTGTGTGTGTGTGTGTGTGTGTGTGTGTGTGTACCCGCTGTATCTGTAGCTCGACATCCAGAAGTTTCTGCCCGCTGAGCTTCATGGGGAAGTGTGTGCGGGGGAGCAGGACGGTGTGTCGGTACTCCGCGGGTGTCTGAGCTCCGGACCCGGGGGCGGCCGCTGCGTCCCCGGCGGAACTAAAGGAGAGAGCGGCCCGGAACACGGCGACTCTCCGCGCACCAAGACCCTGCCCCAACCCCACCGCCTGCCCCCACCTCCGCCCTGCTAAAGCGGAAACACGGCACAGAAACATGTGTGGAAGTAAAAACTCTTCTTTTTACCCTTTAATTCACTTATCAATTAATACAGTTACATTAGCGTTCAACGTGACCTGCACACCGTGTCGCCTGTCAGCAGCTGTTTCCACCCGGAAGCTTTGAAAAGACGCACACTCACGGATGCTGAGAAGGGACACGCGTGGGTTTGGGCGTTACAAAATCGCGTCTGTGGAGTTTTTGTTTACAGTTTTTCTCAGTTGCTTTGTTTTATTTCTCGGATCAGGAAGACCATTTCTCTAAACAATGTGTACAAACAAAACACTGGATTTCTTTCAAAAAACTTAACTTTTCTCAAAATCCTCAGTTCATCTCTCAAAAAATGTGTCAATGATCATCTCATTATGATCAGAATGATGAGTTCTTTTATTATTGTTTACAAACAGGATCATCACAGTGTTTATTCATGTGATCAGTATGATGCTGCACAGTTTCAGTGTTTCCTGATATAAACTATGGTTTGGATGATGATTAAAACTGCATGAGTCTGAATTTCTTCTGTTTCTCATCTTTGAGTTTCAGCAGCACAAATGTATTTATTTGAGTGGATATTTGATTGATGTTGATTGTAAAAGAACAGACAGAATTCACACTTTTACTGTATTAGTGTTTGTTTGTTTCCTGGTTGTAAAGTGTAATTGTGTATTTTGGCGTCTGTCACTAACTGAAGGATCACGAGATTCACCTTTGACCTGTTTTAGAGAACTGGTTGATTATCGGTTGATCTGATGTCGTTCACTCGCCTTCATCAGTGACCTTCAACATTCATCTGCACAATTCATCAATTCAACACATTTACACAATAAACGTTTAGTAGAAAGTTTAGATGAAAGATTCTGACGACTGATTTAATCATTTTATATTTAATGACGTACACAATGAACTGATGCTGAGATGTTTTTGGGGTTAAAACTGTTCAGGTGAAACCAGTAGAATATATTTGAATCATCATGAACATAAACAACTGATACTGTAGGAAACAGCAGACACTCGTACACAATCCATTCAATGATGTACAAAAGAATTAAAAAACTATAACAGAACTACATTTTACAACAAATTTTACAGTAAAAAACTGTAAAAAATAACCGCGTTTTACTGTTTCTTCTCAGTCTCTTTGACCAGAGATAAAATTCTCAAAACTACGTGTTCTTCCACATCATTTACTCATTTGTGCTCATCATAAGAACATTTCTCATGTTTTGATCAAAGTGTGAATTCTTTTGTGCATCATTGAATAAATCAACAAAGCAACTGAGAAAAATTGAGACCAAACTCAGTAAATACATTATTAATAAAGCATACTGTGTACAATCAAGCAGTTTTGCTGAGTTTGTTCCCACCCCATTCCAAAAAACCCACAAGGTGGCGCTGTTCCCACGCCTCGGGCCTGCATGTGGCGCACCTTCACTGCGTACAGGGGCAGTTTTTATATTTACAAAAAAGAAATAATAAAACATTCCTACATCTATTTATTAGGTTATTGTTATAATTGATATTTTAGTTACATTATTATGTATTTATGTTAATCATCATTAATTAATTAATTATATTCATGTAAATTCCCCTGAACCGCTTCGTTTAAACCCAATTAAAGCCAATGAGAAAAGAGAGAGAGAGAGAGAGAGAGAGAGAGAGAGAGAGAGAATAGGGGGGGGGCGTCCACATGACGTCATCGGGCGCTTGCTTTATAAAACCCTTTTGGGCTCGCACTCATGTGCAATAAGCTCAGAGTAGATCTTCAGGTGCGCGTGTGACAGAGAAGAACCGAGGAACCTTCACCATGAATAAAGTTCTAATGGCGTGTTTAGTGCTGGTGCTGATTGTGCAATTCGCAACGCAGGTGTGTAACACACACACACACACACACACACACACACACACGTACGTTTAGGGTTTTTATTTTTCTTATTGTAGTTTTATTTAATTCTGCCGCGCTAGAGAGACTCATTGGTGCGCACTTTCGCACGGGCTTGATTTTATCATCCTCATCCATCCATCCATCCATCCATCCATCCATCTCTTTATCCATCCATCCCTCTATCCATCCATCCATCCCTCTATCCATCCATCTGAAATCTGGTTTAATCTCATTTAATCTGCGCATCACCGTTTTCCAGTCGCGTTTCATTCATTCAAACAAATTAACGGCTTTTTAATGAACGCAATTTGTTAATTAGTCTTAATTACTTGTTACTTCAAAATTGTAGTAATTAATTAGACTGAATTTTAGGAAGATGTTTGTGGGGGTTTGGGTGAATGGGTGTTTCTGCTCATGCTTTAGTAAACCTGCCGGTGTTATTTCCTTAATTCGGATTGATTCTAGTTGACTCTGGTGTTTAGTTTGTTGCTCCTTCACCAGACTTGTTTTGTTTTTCTGCACTGGTTTGTGGTGTTTTTTAGTTCTGACTAAACCCTAGATCAGGGTTGTACATGTGACTGGGTGTAATGTCCTGTCTGAGGTGTTTGTGTTCAAACAGGTGTTAAATCTGTTATTTGGTGATTGAAGACTGCTAGAAGATCATGATCTCATCTTAATTAGTTGAGCTGCTGAATTTCTAATGTTCTCAATCTGACCTCTTTGTCCCCTCTGATGCACAGGTCGATTCTCAAAACACAACTGCAAACACATCTGCAAACAGCACTACCCCAAAAAATGGAGGCTTCATGGTGCTGCACAGCATCTTCAGCCTGGTCCTGCCTGCTGGCCTGCTCGCGTTTCTGCTCCATGATCTCCGCTGGTGAACCGCCGGCGTCGACAAATGAAGGATGGAGCCACGCCTGAAGAGCCTCACTTTCTAAATCCTTGAGTCGAAATGGAAATGATGCCATGCTGTGAACCTACTGGAGATTAAATTATTCTTGGTGGAGGACCTTATTTCTTTTTCTTTTTTTAAGGATCTATAAACTGAAGCTCTTTTTGAAGTCTCTCGCGAGGCGTTCAGTCGGTTCCTATGATGCCCAGGAAATGGTTTTTTGCGATTGAGGCTGATCAGGAATCGACCCGTTCCCTTTTTCATTAGTGATTTTAAATAATAAAAATGTCACTGTAATTTTGTATGAATCTTTAATTGTTCCAATTGTAACTACAATAAATGGTTCCTCCACTGGTTTGTTCTTTGTGCCTTCTGTCATGCTTTTTCATCCAGTTCCTCGTTTCAGACCCAGTGATTGGATCAGTGGTGTTCACCACAAACTTCCTGTCATTCAACAAGCAGAAAATGATTCTCAGACTGTTTTCATGGTTCAGTAAAGCAGCAAAGTTCCTGATTCTTAATTTGAGCTTTTTTTTTATTTTTATTTTTATTCCCATTGATAAACTCGTCCCCCAAAGTAGCTCTAAAATTGACACAATTGTGTAATGATTCTTCTTGAGTGCCTCAGAACAGCTGACGTACACATGACGTGTCAAAGGTAAAAATCGCACAATTTGAATGCTTTATGCTAGCAGCAATGGAGAAATGCAAAGCATGCTAATGGTTGGAAACTACTGAGAATATATTGATCACTTTTGTATAACTTTTGTGTATCCAAGGTTTTCTCTGTAATCCTAGATCTACTTTTTCTGATTAATCAGATCTTATTGAAATTCACATGCAAAATCGTTCGGGTTTTTTTTTATTTTAGTAGTTTAAGTAATCAAATGTTTGTTTCCTGATGGGTGTGGCCTCTTTTAGGATGACTCCACCCCCTCATGAATCATCTACACTCTGGCTTTTGTAGGTCATGTTCACGTTAAATCTTAATTTAAAAACGTAAATTTCTCTCCTAGTGGCCTTCCGTCCACACGTTTTTTAGTCCACGGAAACGTAGCTTTCTGAAAACGTGATACAAAGTGGATGCATTTGTGGTTTTTTTTGCTTTTGCATTTTCACGTTAGTGTGAACTGCATCTTTTATCGCTGTCCTTGAAGCATGGTGGTGGAAAGTAAATAAACACCAGGCTGAAATGACTCTCGGGTCGAAGCGTCTCATGTTTCTCTCCTGCACGGTTTATTCGCTTGTGTATTGGGACGTGACGTTCTCTGTCTTTTCTGTGCAAAACAAAAATGTGGATGTGGAGCGTTTTTAAACAAATGGCGTTTTCAGATTTAGTCTGATGAATGTAGAGATAGCGCTTGTTATGGGATCTTAACCCAGTTAAGCTTGTGTGATTGAACAGAGCTCTCCGCCATCATGAACCCTAATCGGCTGAGTATTTTTTGGAGAATCTGTTCATTGCTCCTGGTTCATAATCGCCTGAATGACTTACTGACTCATTTTAGTTTGTTTTTTTGTCACCTACAGCGTTTTCCTTCTTTCATTTTTAGTTCTGTAGGATCTGAGCAGAAGGGAGAAAAACACCAAAACAAGCACATGGTTATATAATTCATTTCTCACCGCTTGAGAAGAGCTTTCACTTGCTCTTCCATTGGATAGATATCTTGAAATATCTTCATGCGTACTGGGTGTACATTATTCTTTAAAAAGTCCTCGACTAAACTTGGCCTTGCTGACTCAAGAAGGTTGGAGCTTTAAAATCCGAGATTGAGACGAAGCTAATGAAAGTGAGATTGTCAGCTTTTCGAACGCTCTGCTGATTAGCATGCTAATCCCAGTTTCTCATAAGTGGATATGTGTAAGCCTTGGATTATCCCAAACCTCAGCCGTATGAAACACAGACCTGCTGTCAACTCTTTATTCAGACATTTATTCATAATTACAGATCATATATTTCTACAAATTAAAGGAATTTCGGTTCTTTTAAGTGAAACGGAGGCTTCTGATCGATTCGCCAATCACAGACTTATTGTGGTCTTCCAGTAATAGCAAAAGTTGTTGATCAACTTGTTCACGGTGATTATTAGTCAGCAGGAATACCACAAGATTGATTAGTTATTAAACAAATGATAAGGTCTCTGTAGGCAAGATTCATCACGCTTGCAAACAGACACATCAGGATTTCCTGTTGAGGTTTCCAGCTATTTGTGGGTGTGGGCAAAAAATATATGGAAGACTTCAGGTTCAGATTTCAAGCAGGAGTTTATTCCACTACCTTGGTGCCATTACAGAGAAAAGTATTGAAGTCCTTGTAACGAAAGAGATGGTGGGAGCAGGTGAGGGTTTTTTTTTTTTTGGGGGGGGGGGTAACAGTAAGAGCTCAGAGGTTGAAAGGTCTGAATTTGGCTTTGTTTTAAACCTCATGCACGTGGAACCTTCAGGATTCCTTTGTAGTGGTGTGGAAGAACTTATGAAGCTTGTAAATGAGTCGTCCGACTGCATTCTGGATCAGTTGCAGAAGCCAAACCATATTTGACAGACGCCATTATCTATAGCAAACTATAATTACATTATTTTTACTACTGAGTACTTGAGAGTGAAGGGTTTCGCTCAGCTTGGTGATGTGGGGATTTAAACCTACAACCTTCTGATCTACTACTAGTTTAAATGGCTTTCTGAGGCACACCAGCCAGGAGGAAGGTGCACGAGTCCAGAGTTCAGATGAAGTTCTGAATAATCTGATGTTGTAAAGCAGAAATTAACATGAGCGTGTCCTTCCCTCTAAACATTATGTAAACTGAATGAGGCGACAAGATGAAACCACAGTTATGTTTTTTGTTTCACTGTTCATGTAAAACAGGAAATAAGTACTAACTCCAGGTATTAACTACATTTGTAAGTATAGGAGTAATTTAAGATTTGTGTAAAAAATCAACACCCACGATGTTTTTTCTTTTTCTTTTTATGCTTCACACACACACACACACACACACACACACACACACCGTTAAAACAGGATGCTTCTGTGTGCAATTGTTTTTTTTTCTGTTGCAAGTAAATGTTTGCTGAAGGTCACTGTTTCCGAGTATCTCATCTCATGTATATATAACTATAGTCTCCATGTACAGGCACAAGATGTACACTATCACCTTGTTTTGAAACTAACACCTTAGCAACAGATGCACTGGTTTTATGAGGCCACGTTTGAGGCCAGGTTGAGTTGTTGTGGATTTTTTTAAACAATTTGTAAATTGAAATAATTACCAAAAATCATTTGTGGTTGGGTTTTTTGGCTTCTAGGCTTCAGGCCTTTCAGTTTGCTGAAAGGATTATTGTTTATTTAATAAAACAAGAACATTTCAGCTAGCATTTGCTGAGGTAACGTAGTGAACACAGTGTAAATAAATGTCTGAAAACTAGCTTCTCTTTCAGCTAGCTGATTAAATGAGATGAATAGCAGCAGCTACAGAGAAGAGCTGCATGTTTGTGTTGATGCGTTTTAGCATGTTTTGAATTACTGCTAACTTTACCTCAGAGTTTGACTGGAAACGTTTGAGAAGCCCACAGACTGGGCCATGTTTCGCAAAACACTGCTAATGTATAGTGGTTTTTCTGAATTCTAATCAACACCATTTTGAATTTGTGCTAATCAGAATGCATGCAAGCTAACCAAAGCTACTTAGCATTTCTGAAGGCGGTGCATGGGTTCATTCTTAATGAGGATGCGTATAGATATAGCTAACCGGGCAATTAAAGATAGAAAGAAGGAATAGTATGATGAGGTTTCAGGTTAGTTAAGCAACTTGATGTTCATGCATCTGGGTTATGTTTGGGAGAAAGTGTGTTTGGAGTTTAACGCCAGGCCACTGATCTACTTAACTAGATTCAGTTTTGTGTAGCACTGTATATATGTGAACAAACACAATGATGCATCCTGAAAAAAAACCCCACACAACAGGAAACACCTGCCTGCTTTACCGCGCTGTGCAATGCAAAGTGCAAACCTCAAAGTCTGGAAGTCTATAAGAAAGGTGTTATCATAAAGCAGCCAGGTTTTTAGTGTAACTGTATGTAATGAAGTGTTTACATTTAGGTTTATATGGACACATGCTGGTCCCTAAAAATCGTGTCTTTCGGTGTTTCCTGACCAAAAGGAATGAAATTCATGGAGTTCTGAATGAGTTTTGTAAAGACTACGACACTATTGGACCCCCCACCCCCCTCACCACACACACACCTACACACACACGCATTATGGGAACCTCTTTGATTCCCCTGTTCACATGACAAAAGCCCCCATTGTCCCCCAAGAGCCAGAATGTTTCAGCCTGCAATTTTACTCGTCCATCTTTCTTTCGCTTTTCATTCCCCTCTCTCATTGTTCTCACTCTATCATCCAAGACATCTTCATCTTCTCATGCTTATCAGTCAGTTCCTTCTTTCTTCAATCCTTCTCTTTATCCATGTCTCTCTTGTCATCTCTTTCCCTACTTCAGGGATCCATTGTCTAGTTTTTCCTGCGAGTGCCATGTTTGTTACATTTACAGTGTGTGTGTGTATATGTGTGTGTGTGTGTGTGTTGATTTGATCCTCAGAGTCACAACTAAAGCTGAGCTCAGGATCTTCTCCTGCTCTTGCGGTACACATGAACACAGGTAAAAGTTTGATACTTGATGGCTTCTTCCTGCTCACTGGTCCCAGTCTAAATGCTTTCACCTAACACTTAATTAGGGGGATTAAAGCCGGAACCTAGTCTGTAGATCATTGTACCTGAGCTTCATCTAATTTGCTTCAATTTGTTTAAACAAAAATAGCTTCCACAACCCAGTGTTAAAATTTCTATTTTTGGAGATGGCAAGCGACATTACAGGAAGGAGGCTGAACTATGCTGTTGTAATGGAAGTTCCCGAACTATCTACAATAGGAGCTCAGTGTGGACGTGTGATCTGATATCATTCTCGAAAACTGGAGAAATATTCAATATTTATTGAGAGAATCAATGCAAATTTTGAACAGGCCTTGAATAGCAATAATTACATGTTTTGGAGCACTGAATACTCATATAACTTCTCTAAATATTATAATAAAAATGGATAAATAGACTGATTAGTTTCAGTATAATCGTTTATGAAAGATAACATTTTTCACAGGCAGAAATTTTGCAGAGCACCGATATAACTTCATTTCCAAACACATGGAACAGTGTGAGATTCTCATTATAATATGGATATTCAACAATGGTGATTTATTTATATATATATATATATATATATATATATATATATATATATATATATATATATATATATATATATATATATATTATATTACATTATGACCACCTGCCTAATATTGTGTTGGTTCACCCCTCATGTGCTTCACTGAGCCTCGGCTGCCCACGACCCTGTCGATGAATCACCACTGTTCCTTCCTTGGAGCACTTTTGATAGACACTGACCACTGCAGACCAGGAACATCCCACAAGAGCTGCAGTTTTGGAGATGCTCTGACCCAGACTCAATTTGTCAAACTCACTAAAAATCCTTACACTCACCCATTTTTCCTGCTTTTAACATCAACTTTAAGAACAAAATGTTCACCTGCTGCCTAATAAATAAATCCACCCACTAACAGGTGCCATGATGAAGACCATCAGTGTTCTTCACTTCACCACTCAGAATGTTATAATCTTATAATGTCCTAATTGTGAGTTGAGGAGGTTTCTGGGGTGCAGTCAGTGTTCACATTCATCCCAAAGGTGTTCAATATGGTAAGAGCTGTTTTCTCGACTTATTTGCTTGCAAAAAATACTACAATTAACCATTTGTGTGTGTGTGTGTGTGTGTGTGTGTGTGTGTGTGTGTGTGTTTAAGATCAGTCCTTGAATCCATCCACCAGAATTTGAAGGTATAATATAAAGAGGGTTATTGTCCCGTAAAGAGGTTTGATGGTTAATGAAGTCGTAGAAGGTCGAGATTCGAGACTTAAACAAAAAATGTCTGAAAGGTCTGGTAGCTCCAGAGTTCCAGGTTCAAACCTGAGCTCGGGTTTCTGTCTATGTCGTGGTTTTACATAATACCCAAAGTGTTTCCCATGAGTTCTCTGGTTTCCTCTGAAAACAAAGTGGTAGGTGGATCAGTGACTCTAAAATACCTTTAAAAGTGTGTGTGTGTGTGTGTGTGTGTGTGTGTGAGTGTGTGCGCACTAAAGCATGACTGGTGTCTAATCAAGAGTGTACTCTCTCTCCGATCCTGGTCCTGGAGAACCTGGTCCTCCACATTTCCTCCTGAACACTCCAGATTTATCTCATCAGGTGTGTAAGAGCTGAGGAGATCACTCCAGAGTAAATCGAGGTTCTTCGGTTCTCCAGGGGGCACGCTCTTTAATTTAAACATGATGTTCAGAAAACTGTATTGTCCTGAACTTTGCCTGAGGGAGAAAAACTGTTATACATCTATTATTTATTTAGGAAACTGAGTAACAGATGTTCAGTCTGCTCTCTGACAGAGGCTTTACTTATATCTACAGTATATATAATCCAGGTGGAGGTGTAAGGTGTTCCAGGATGTTGGTGCACGTTGTGGAGGTGAAGAACGTCCTGAGGTGATGGTGTAACGCCTCACACCAAGCTGTGGGTATCATGATCACGTCCCAGCATTGATGCTCTCGCTCTCTAGTAATAATGAAGCTGTTGGAGGTAAATCCTGGTGCTGGTTTTTTGTTCTATTTCTCATTTGAACGTTTTCTTCTCTAGTTGGACAAAATCCCCGTATTCCCAATAGAAGTTCTACCACATGTAAAACTCCTCCAGCTCAGTATGGTCATTAGGAACTTGGTGTCTCTGTGGTACAGGTTTTTCAACAGCGTAATGAGAGCCAAATGCAAACTATTAGAAGAGCCTCTATGTTTGGATTGTTACAGAATATTTTAATGTATGAGGCTTAGTTCATTTTCCATCACACACACACACACACACACACACACACACACACACATTCTCTTATCAGAAATCTCCAAAAATATCATCAGGCTGTAGTTTGAGAACAATAGACTCTGGTGATTCTTCTTGAATCCGTCAGAAAGAATTTGCATTTCTGGATGTTTGGAAATGAGAAGTGTTGCTTCCTCTGTCATATCGTCTGTGGTCCAAATGCAGGTTCCTGATTGTTGCATGTTAGATATTAACCCTTAACCTCCGTCAGGTGCTGATGGTAAAACCTTCTGAGGAAGAAGCTGAACTGGTTTTAATGGCTCTAATGGGAATTGCATTGGTCTGAATGGAAACTGAAATTCTACAGGGAAACTGTCACCCTACATTTCATTCCATTAAAGTCCAATAAAAAACTTTTTAGGACACCATTAGGAGAATTAGGACACTGTAAGAACATGAGTATGGAATACGAGGACACTACAGGGAATTAGGACACAATTAGGGAACACTATATAGAACACTATTAGGATACCATTAGGGAACCTTGGGACACGATTAGGCTTCCTTAGGATACCATTAGAACATGATTAAGGACCATTAGGACACCTTTAGGGAAACTGGGGACACGATTAAACATGATTAATGACCATTAGGACACCATTAGTTACCATAAGAACAACCTTAGAAAATTAGGGGACCATTAAAATACCAGTAAAGATCCTTAGGACACCAGTGGAACATGATTAGGGACCCATTAAGGACTGTAAGAACACAATTAGGATACCGTTAGGGACCATTACAACACCATTAGAGATTCTTAGAACACCATTAGAATATGATTAGGGACCATTAGAACACTATTAAGAGAATTTGGATACCATTACAACATGAGAACACAATACATGGAATTAGGACACCATTCGAGACCATTATAACAGCATTAGGTATATTAAGGACACCATTAGGACATGATTAGTAACCATTAGGGCAACAATAAGGGGCTATTAGGACACAGTTGAGAGAAGTAGGACACTATTAGGGGACCATTAGGACACAATTAAGAGAATTGGGACACTGTTAGAACATGAGTAGGGACTACAAGGACACCATTAGGGACCATCACAACACCATTAGGGATTCATAGTACACCAGTAGGACATGATTGAATACCATTAGAACACTATTAAGAGAATTAGAACATCATTACAAAATAAGTAGGGACCATGAGGACACCAAACATGGAATTAGGACACCAATTGGGATTCTTAGGACACTATTAGAGTATGATTAGGGACCATTTGGACAACAATAAGGGACCATTAGAACACCAACAGGAGATCATTAGGACACCATTGAAGAAAATAGGACACCAATAGGGGACCATTAGGACACTAATAGGAACCCTTAGGAAACAATTAAAACATGATTAGGGGCCATTAGGACATCATTAAGAGAAATAGGACACCATTAGGGGACACAATTAAGAGAATTGGGACACTGTTAGAATATGAGTAGGGACTACAAGGACACCATTAGGGACCATCACAACATCATTAGGGATTCATAGTACACCAGTAGGAAATGATTAAGGACCATTAGAACACTATTAACAGAATTAGGACACCATTACAAAATAAGTAGGGACAATGAGGACACCATACATGGAATTAGGACACCATTAGAGTATGATTAGGGACCATTTGGACAACAATAAGGGACCATTAGAACACCAACAGGAGATCATTAGGACACCATTGAAGGAAGTAGAACACCTATAGGGGACCATTAGGACACTAATAGGGACCCTTAGGACACAATTAAAACATGATTAGGAACCATTAGGACACCATTAGGGGAATTAGGACACGAATAGGGGACCATAAGAGCACCAACACCATTAAGGATCCTTAGGATACAATTAGAACATGATTAGGGAAGAATAGGACACCAGTAGGAGACAATTATAATAACTTTAAGAGGACACCATTAGAAAATTGGTGATTTCAATAAAGGAATTGGTGGACCACTAGAACTCCATTAGGAACCCATAGGACACCATTGGAATATGATTAGGGTCTAATAGGACACCATTAGATGAGTTACCATTGGGGGACCAGTAGGGACCATTAAAACACCAATAAGACACCACTTAGACACCATTAGGTTTCCATATTTCACTACATTTCTACAGAGGGTTTCAGGGTTAAAAAGAATGATTTAATATAATATAATGGTCTGTAATGGAATTTGTTATTTGTTCAAGTATCTGTGCAGGTTTTTCTTTTGTTTTGTTTTTTCATCAGGGAACCAAAGCTCACAGAAACACTTGAAAGAAGGATTTCTCCTAATCCATTTTCTCTGTGTTTTACACACTTTGCTGGAGGTCCTAAAACTGGACAGAAGAACAAAAGAATGCAGAGTGGAAAGAGGAAAAAAAACACAAAGGCCTTTTTTTCTCTGTTCCTCATTTATGCTGAAGCTTCATACAGATGCCATGTGTACGTAGCATGGAGTAATTTATCAGGTAATATAATACATACATACACACACATATACACACACACACACACACACACACACACACACACACGGCTGGTTATATTTGTGTGTACAAGTGTGTGAACCGTCCCTTGGTGCTTCTAACAGGAAGTTTATCACTTCCACATGATGACCACCATCACCACCACATGAACAAATACAGTACAATGCTAGAATAAGACTGAATCATTTTACACATATGTCATCAGTTTCCTATAAATAAATGTTAACATTTTAAACACGGACGTTCAGCCTTTTACACAAGCGACAGGTCCGGTCGCGACGCTCTGGTCTCATGTTCAACCCAGGCTTTGTTGCTCAGGGCAACTTCTCCAGAGTTGTCATGGTAACATAAGGAATCTGAGATGGTTGTTTAATGCCATCTACACACACACACACACACACACACACACACACACACACACTAGAGTTTATCCAGTGCAGAAAAAGAATAAAATATTTGCGATAAATTTTAGGGATTTTTTTTGTGATTAGTGATCAAAAATCCACTTTTTGAGTTCAGTGTGAGCAAGGTCGAGTTGAGGATGGCTGAATATCTCATGGTCCAGCATTTCTGACGAGCTAGCATCCAGCTAACTAGCTAACAGAAATGAACATTGTTGTGATCTTATCTCAAGAAATATTGCATTAGTCTGCTGGTCTTTGTTCTAAACTAATGGTTCATGGGTCGTTTTAAATACGAGTCACTGATGTAAATAAATCAGTATCCACTGAAAATGTGCATTTGCACATTCCAGGTTCTCCTGTGTTCCAGGTTCTTCTAGGTTTCAGGTTCTCCATATTTCAGATTGTCTACATTCCAGGTTCTCCCATATTTCAGAATTCAGGTTCCAGATTCTCCATACTCCAGGTTCTTTGTATTTCAAGTTTAACCATGTTCCAAATTCTAAAACATGCCTGGTGGCCTTATATTCCTGATTCTTCTGTGTTACAGGTTCTCCTCTAACCTCTGGATACCTCTGAAGTCTGGAAGGTAATGCTTCAGAGCTCGAAGCACAGCCAGCATCTCTAGGCAATTGATATGCCACACCTTCCACAGGGACCTTTGGCAGAGTAGCCACTCATCCACCATGTGAGGGAAGCATCTGTCAAAAAGCAATACACGAAGACCAGGAACTCTCCACACATCTAAGGCATGTAGGGCTCCATGCATGACCATTTATCGTACGGAGTGGGTTGGCCCTTCAAGAGAACTCTCGGATCCTGAGCTACCACTGGAGGGCCAAGTGGAACACATTGGACACTGCTGCCTTCTCTTACTCTCTTGACGGCTGTGAGGATAGATTTGATACGAGCAGGAGACAACTGTGCCTGCATAAGGTGCACTAAATAGGTGGTCCTCTGTGATGGAGAAAGCACACGCTTTTTGGCGTTTAGCCTTAACCTACTAAAGCTACTTCGTGTGGGCAAGAATGACATCTCAATGCGAGACAACCAGCTGCTCCAATTAAGCCAATATTACCCAATTGTCGACATAATTTAGAATGCAGATGCCACAGAGTCTCAGCGGGACCAGTGCCACATCCACACACTTTGTGAAGGTGCAGATGAGAGGGCAAGACCAAAAGGAAGGACCTGAAAATCAGACCTCAGGAACTTCCTGTGAGACAGAAGGATGGATAAATGAAAGTATGCATCCTTCAGATCTATCGTGACAAACCAGACCTCGGACCTTTAGACATGACATCCAATAGACATGACATCCAATATTCAATGCAACCCTCCGTCCTTTTTAGGAATTATGAAGTATTGGCTGTAGAACCCGGATTTCCTGTCTGAGGAAGGAACCAACCCAAGAGAGAGTATCTACTTCTTGTTTCATGACCAGAGCCTGCTCGGGCCCCACCAGGGTGGGGCACACCCTGTTAGACCGAGGTGGGCAAGACCCAAACTGAATTGTAAAGCCTCTGTCTACAGTGGGCAGGACATCATCAAGACATGTCTGGCAGAACCTCTCAGGCTGTTATATAGTCTCTTAAGGGTATCAGTCTCTCGAGACTGACCTCTGGTGTGCCTAGAGCCAGAACTATGCCCTGGTGCAGCTCGAGGGGCCTCCTGAGAGGCGGTGAACCCCCCAAGTCCGCTACAGTAGCGGGTGGAAAACAAGGAGGGCATTCGCTGGAGCAGGGTTAACAGACCAGCTCCCTGAGGGTGCCGGGGCCAGGCAGGCACCATATACTGACCTTCCTGGCTAGGTCCTCAGATGGTCCTTTTATTACTGATGACGGTCCTCAGATCCCTGCTTTTGCTGGGTTGAGGTTGGGGCTGCGCCCACTGAGCAATCCCATGAGAGTGACGTGGGAGGAAGTGCTGGAACACCGCCAAATACTTTTTGGCCTTCTGGAACCTATAGACGACTGCACTGACGGTGTCGCCGAACAGGCCAGTCGGCACCAGAGGGAAGTCCACCAGCACAGCCCTATCCCTGTCGGAAAGATCCGACAGGGTGAGCCATAGTAGACACCAGATCTACATGTACCGGCAAATGGCCCTAGCATTCTCCTTTGTTGCCCTGAAAGCTAGCTCTGTAGCACAGCAAAGCTCTCATTTCTTGACCACCCGAGGTGTCTCCCACATCAAACTCCTGTAGCAGGTCTGCCTAATAGGCCTGCAGCACAGCCATGGTGTGCAGACAGCATGCGACTTTACTTGCTGAGGCAAAAGCGTTGCCCACCAGGGCCGAGGTAGTAAAAAGGGGTTTGGTGGGCAGTGCCTGGGTCTTTAGGGCAAGCTGTCTCTTCAACTCAGAGCATCATCTTATAACCGCACTCTTTTATTCCGACTGATATATTACTATATATATATATATATATATATATATATATATATATATATATATATATATATATATTAGAATATAGCGAGAACTTTGGACCAAAGAAGCGGGCTGGGGACCAGGAGGTGTGCAGGTCTGGGGCAAAAAGGCAGACCCCAGGGTGGAGGAAGTGACGCAGGTTGCAGAAAGCACTCTTCGAGCTTACCGGATGAGCGAGCATTCTGCTGATCAGCCGGCCACTCTATGTCAAGTTTGCAGAGGCTTGGGTCACCACCTTCAATAGCTCCATAAAGAGGACTGGCTGAGGGGGTGTATCTGATGGCTCGCCGACATCCATTCCCTTCCCCTCCTCAGAGGAAGAGAGGCGGAGCTGCTTGCTCTTAACACAAAGGGAAGAAACCAGCAAATGGCATGCTTCCAAACCTTGTGAGAGAATACTGGACCCAGCAAGTAAGAAAGGAGAAAGGAACAAGCCCATCTTCAAACCGCTGCTAGTTTGACCTGCAAGCCCCAGGTCCTCGAATGGCCCGCATGAGGTTTACTGTAAATTTCAAAACACATTTTCAATAATAATAATCCTAATGCATGGACTAAAGCTGCGCTACTTTTATTTAAAAAACTTTTTTTATTCACGTGCACGCGACGCAATACGTAAATAAATGCTGCGCATTATTGAATCTGTCACAAGCAGACAGTTTTAGCCCTCAAAAATGTCTGTGCACGCAAAAAAAAAAAGCTAAATGCTGAATGCAGGGTTTTCAACAAAACATGGACTGTTAAGTATTTATTTACTGAAGTCAGAGGTAAGGCCACTTGTTTAGTTTGCTGAGAGCAGATTGCCGTGTTGGAGGATTACAATTTGAGCCGCATTACGAGACAAAACATGCTCAGAAATACAAAAACCTGACTGATGCTGAAAGGGTGCGAAAATCGGAAGCTTTGCAAGCTAACCTACAAAAACAGCAAGACTTTTTTACCAAGCTTCATGCATCCAGGGATGCAGCAACCAAGACCAGCTTTGTGATATCCCCCAAAATCGCTAAAAACAGTAGGTCAGTAGGGAGTTTGTGAAAGAGTGTTTGGTGTACTCTGAAGCACTAATATGCCCTGAAAAAAAAGAAGCATTTGAGAAGGTCTCGCTGTCCAGGCGAACCATGATGGGAAGGATCGAGGACACAGCTACAACATGAAGTGGCAATTTTTGACTTTTTCTCCTTGGCTAAGGCCGAGAGTTGTGATGTCTGTGACACCGCCCAGTTACTAGTATTTTTTCATGGGATAATGGCTTCAAAATTACGGAGGAGCTAGCAGCAGTGCGATCAATGAAAGGGACGACGACAGGTAGCGATCTGTTGACAGTGGTAAATGCATGCATGGACACACTGGGGCTGAAATGGGACAAACTGGCAGATGTCACAACGGAGGGTTGTCCAAATCTGACGGGAAAAAATGTCAAACTTTTTAAACTTATGCAAGACAAAGTGACTGAAATCAATGAAGACCAGAAATTGGTATTTTTGCATTGTATTATACATCAGCATGTGTCAGTCAGTGCAGTGATTACCCATGTTATTGATGTTGTGATGAAAATAGTTACAACATTGAGCATTGAATAACAGACAGTTTGTTGCACTTTTGGAGGAGCATGAGACTAAACATAGGGACATCGGCTACCACACAGCTGTCAGATGGCTCAGCCTGGGCAAAGTCCTAAAAAGAGTTTTGGACCTGAAAGCATTGATTCGAGAGTTTTGCAAGAAGAAAGGCAAAGGTATCCCAGAGCTCTCAGATGAGGACTGGATGGCAGATTTTGTCTTTGCTGTTGATGTGACTGCACTGATAAATGAACTGAAGACCAAACTGCAAGGCTAAGGCCTTTTTGTTCATGAAATGATCACCTCCGCAGGTACTCATCCATGTTAGCAGCACTCCATGGTGAGTTTTCAAGGCAATTTGAAGATCTCAGAACACTCGAGGATGAAATGCACATGATTTCCTCTGCCTTCACCTGCAGTGTGGATAAGGCACTGCTATGTGCTGCTTTTCATAAAGAAATACAATTCATTTTATGCAGAATTGAGTTCAGCATTTTGGTTCGGCCCTCCACAATATTTTTTGTTTCTCATGTGGCCCCATGAAAAAATTCCCACCCCTGGTTTAAAATATTTGTATTTGTTTGCATAATTCGATTTAGTTCTGGGCCAGATGGAGATCGGATATGGTAAGACACTGTGGTAAGACACTGTGAGTGCTTTATGTAACTGAAATATAATATATAACCAAAGGTTTGTGGATAAAAGCTTATAACAGGGGTATGTGCTTTTTTTAACATTTCATTCCATAGTTACTCTCCATTTGTTCTTAACTCCCACTCTTCTGAGAGGATGTTCCACTAGATTTTGAGGAGATTTGTGGAGATTCATTCAGCTACACGGGTGGGCTCCCTGGTGGTCTAGTGGTTAGGATGCGGCATTTCACCGCTGTGGGCCACTAACGGGAGAAGCCGAAAGAAGTTATTCAGCTACATGGGTGTTAGTAAAGTCAGGGGTGGGGTGCAGTCAGTGTTCACATTAATCCCAGAGGCGTTCAACAGGGTTGGAGCTCTATAGCGGGAGATCTTCTACTCCAACACCCCTATGTAAAGCAGATCTTCATGGAGCTGGTTTTGTACACAGGATCATTGTCATGCTGGAACAGGTTTGGGTCTCAAAGTGAAGAGGAAATTCCATGATACAGCATCCAAAGACATCCAATACAATTGTGTGCCTCCAACTTTGTGATAACAGTTTGGGGAAGAACCACATAAAACTGGAACAGATTGGAAAATATTAATGAAATGGCACGAGGAGCACTGGTTCCTTTAGAATCACCCTGAGTGTGTGTGTGTGTGTGTGTGTTTGTGTGTGTGTAAGTGTGTGTTTAAAGTTCACGCTGCAGACTCATCAAGTAGGTGTGATTTGATTAACACCTCTTTCTCTCCTCTCGCAGTTGCTGACATTTACGCAGTAAGACGTGGCATCCAGAATTGAGACATTGCTGACGAGGAACCTTCAAATATCACGCATTCAGTGGAGGCAGCAAAGTGTGTGTGTGTGTGTGTGTGTGTGTGTCCAGGAGACTGTAATGACCATCTCTGTGTTTGTTTTTTCTCAGTGTACTGGATGTCTACTGATGGTAAGAAGAGTGTATTTGGGATTTTCTTTTACAGTTCATGAGGAAACACCTGAACATCCTGGTCTGAGTTAATGTTCACTTCAAACATCACAGGGTTTTTTTCCACCAGAAATCGTCCATGTTCTGGGGTTGGAACCTGGTTCTCAGCCAACACTGGGCCTAGGGCAAACTTGAGGCTATCAAAAACCATTTAGGTGGAGTCACCTGTTAATTGTAGTGGAGGCCTGTGGGAAAAGGGACTAATGAAGAGCAAGATCCTGACCAAATGCAGCAACTGGAAGTCCTGCCGAAGAGAAGGGAGAGAACCGTTAGCTAGTTGCCGCATTAGCTAGTTGCCTTGTTTTCCAATTGCCCCGTTTGCTAGTTACCCCGTCATAATAGCTCACCAGGTTTGAGAACAGGTAAGAACATGTGCACACCTAAAATCCACCACGTAGGTAACACTATTGTTTAGACATCCTGGTTTAGAGGGCAGGTGCCACCCCTTGTAGCGTAGCCTAGTGTAGTTAGCTAGTTTGTTGCTGTTTGCTAGTCAGGTTAGTTTCCAAAATGCAGCCTAGCGTAGTTCTTTTTTCTTTGTTCATGTTCTTTGGCCAGTGTGAGTCTAGTTGTCTTGTCACATTTGAACAGTGTGTGTTGCCGTTTTGTTTGTTTGTTACACAACAACACTTAAACATTAAAAGCAATAACTACTCCAACATCTTGGCAACAACTAAATTGTTATAATGCCACACACCCCTGGGCCTAGCCAAGGTGGGAACATCACACACACACACATTGTGGTGACATTCGTGGCATTAGTGTGTCACACATTTTAAGTAAACACACACATGCACACACACAGTGAGGTGGCATTAGAGCGTTAGTGTCTTAATCCAATTTGTTGTTAAACACACACACACACACACACACACACACACACACACACAGAATGTATTTGTTTTTGCATGACAGCCACTATTATGTGGTTAAAAGCGGACTTTCAGGCTCTGGTTACGTCTGTCGCTTCTGTCACTCAGGTGTTGATGATTCACTGGAAACGCAGATGTGAATTTAGCTGTAAAGTTTGCAGACTAAGATTTTCACCAGTCTTACATGGATAGTTTGTGCTTTTCGAGACTTTCCAGCTTTCGTAAAGCCATGTTTTTTTCTGAGAAAAAGAGAGAACACTTTAGAACATTAGAACTATGCAGACCCCGTATACTGAACTGAAATGTTATGCTGCAGATAGCATGATGATACAGAGAAAAAGAGAAGGATTTTTTTTAGTGGTGGGCAACAGTGTCTGAAAAAGTCTTAGATTTTGAGAAAGAGATGGAACACTGTGTAAACGCTTCACATTTCCACCACACAAAACCTTCCTTTTCAACGCAGACTGAAGGAAGCAGTGGTGGGCAGTCAGGGTCAGTAAAACCTTGTCTGTTGGCCTAAAACCCTATCAGAAGCACTGACCTACATTTACAACCTAATTTGGCCGAGGTACCAAATACCCAGCTCGCCACTGGAAGGAAGGTGACGCTGGGTTCGGCAGCTACTGTGGGGACGGATGTTGGTCTGGAGCACGAATGAAGTGAAATGAAAAGAGACAGCGGCGTTATAAAGTTTTTGAAAGAGTTTGACTGACTACCCTGAGCGAGATGCATTTCTATCAGAATAGCAAAAGCTGTCAAGGAAGGTTACAAAATCTTTTTGATGTGTGGCATTTTCCCAATAGTTCTGGCAACCTTTTGACTGATTACCATGAAAATCTTTCTTAAAACAAAACAGAAACGTGTCCAGGGGCATTACGCAGAACACAGACTGATCAAAACTGGTAATTCCAGCGTATTCGTCTCTGTTTCCACTATCGCTTGTGCAAGACTTAAACTGTACCATTAGAGAGACCAATTGAATAAGCGTTGCTTTTACACAGACACCCACAGCGTCGATTGGATCCAGGAGATTGGATGCCGCCTTTCAAGCGATTATTTGAGGGGTCTTTCCAGCAAGCTAGACGACGGCGACAAGACTTTAGAGTACGATTGTAGAGTCCCAGAGCGCTATCTATATGAGTACACAAAGCTCCGCCCACTAATACATTTTTTTTATTATTTTTATTCAAACAGCACACGTTTTAAGCTTGATACAGGCTGCATGTATGTTCCTGACAACACCACCACCACGTACAACAACAACAGAAACACCAGGAATCAATGATCCCATCCTGTAAAATTGCAAAAGTGATGTCGGCGTTTATTTTACGAATATTTCAGGAATTATCTCGCTGGTGGCTTACTGACTTTAGACTGAGATAGGGGGGCGGAGTCAGGGGGCTTTGGGGCATGTCTGTAAAAAGACTTTCAGATTGTCTTCAGAAGTTTTCTCAGTTTTAAACAATTCTCCAGGTTATTTGTATTGGGAAGGATGTTAATAAAGCTACTGACCCCTTTAACTGACACTTGAGTGCAGAAGACGGAGGCGTTACGTAGGTGAGTCACTTTCATCAGCTCTGAACGTTTCAGTGATTTGCTACTGTTTTAAACGAAATCTTGTCTCTATTATCAAAACACCAGGTTTTAGTAAAATATTGGCACCCAGTGTTTCATTTGTGAAACCCAGCGCACCCACAGGAGCATCCCAGTTCAGGGGAATTTGGGTCGATCTGATGCAACGCAGCACCGCAGGCCGAGAATAGATCAGATTTAGGTTGTCACACATAAGCGCTTATTTCTAGAAGGAATCATGTGCCTGAGACTGTTCTTTTATTATAACCTAATTATTAGATATCATTATATAAGCTTTTATTATTATTAGATTTCAATATTTACAGGTTTACATTGTGTTGTAAATATTACAACCGGAAACATTTCATTAAAAAAAACAAGTCAAAACTTATGCAATTATAAGATTTGACTTGTTTTTTTTTATGAAATGTTTCCGGTTGTATAATAGTGAGCACTTTTTGATTGTAGTTTAATGAGTTTATTGGTTTATTCTGATATGTTTTTATTTGGAAGTGTTTTTTGGATCATTGTCATGTTGAAAGATCTTTTCTAGCAGAAGTTTCTGGAGAGAACTTGCCCGGACACTCGCCTTTTCCATACGTATGTGGTTCGATGGTGGACATTAAGGAGAACTAAATCCACATTGAAATTATGGATAGACAAAAGGTCTAACGCAGGGGTGGCCATCCCGAGGCTCTCGAGCCGCATGCGGCTCTTACATTCATATCGAAGTTTGTGTTTTTATAATGTGCGTGTTCGCTTCGCTTTAATTCAATACGGTATTCTTAAGACTTAAATGATCTTGCCCCTACATGCTCATTTGACGAAAATACCGTATTGAACTCAAGCGAAGCGAACACGCACACAAAAAAACCCACAAACACAAACTTCAATATGCAAATTGTTTAATTAAATTTTAAGTAAACAGTTTGTGTCAAGTTCACTCTTAAAATAACAGGGAAAAATGCACAGCAAAAGGAAAATATGAAGATGAACACAGGATGTTTTTAACAGAGTGGGAGAGTTTATATTTATTATGTTGAACGTAATGGCAAGTCATTCTGCCTTATGTTAGGCGTCATTAGCGCATTTCAAATCTTCAGCACCACTTCAGCTCACTCCATGCTAACATCAACCAGGAATTTCCAAAAGGGACTGAACTTCACAAGCACAAGTTGTTTACTTTGAAAAGTCAGGCAGAAAAGCAGGGTGTCGGGGAGTTTCCTGAGTCTTCGCCAGTGCGTGCCCTGCCTGCACGGAGCTCCTCGACAGCATACTGATCACGCACACCTGAGACTCGTTTGGCACTCATCACCACACCATACATAAGCCCCTGACTTCCACACTCACACCGTCCGTTATTATCAATGGTATGTACTGATCGTGCCACGTACTTCCCGAGTGCCGTTCAGTGCCGCGTGTCTCTCAAGCGCACCGTGGATATTACACGGACTACATTACATTTCGGTTCCGATCTCCGTGGACCGCGCTCCCGCTGCGCACCACCATATTATTTCACCGTGAAGGCTAGTGTTTCCGTTGGCTGTACCTTGTAATGCAAATAAACTCTGTTTGCTTTTACTTCGTCTTTCGCCTCCGGTTTCTCGCATAACACCGATACAGTTTTCCCAAAAATTTTGCTTTAAATTTGGCTTGGAAAATTTAATTTGGCTTGGAACATTGCACGGGCTAAAAAGCCATACAATGAAGGGGAGTTTGTTAAATAATGCCTCAGTGACGTTGTTGAAATCTTGTCTTCTGAAAACGACAAACTAAAACGCATTGTATCAGACGTCCAACTGTCCCTCCACACTGTTGAACACAGAATATGGGACATTAACACGGCTATTGAATCACAGATGCACTCTGACCTGGAATGCCAGAAGTCCCACTAAGCAACATGCAAGTAAAAGAAAAACGCTATTGTAAATTATTATATTTTTGATTGTGGACTTGGTTGAACTGAGAGTTTGTGTGTGTGAGACAGTGTGTGTGTGTGTGTGTGTGTGTGTGTGTGTGTGTAAGAGGAAGGGATGGGTGTTGTTCATGTGTGCCCATGTGTGTGATGTGGCTCTTTGCGGTAACACAGTAAAAAATGTGGCTCTTGGTTTCCGACTGGTTGGCCACCCCTGACCTAAAGCCTCAGGAGCCCAATTCAGAAAAAAGAGGAAAGTAGTAGGGGGAAACATGCAAAAGATGCAGGTGTGTGTGTGCAGTTTATATGGTTATAAGAAGGTAGTAATGGATCATGCATTTAATGAAATGCTAAAAACTGTATATCACGTAGGTTATGCCGTGTTTCCTGCTGTGCTTTTACACATAGATTTGCATAACGTTATAATTTATAGTATGCAGTTTATCATAATGTGTGTGGCAACAAAACCATTCCAACCTTCTGTAACTGGTCCAGTTGGATTGTAGTTAAAACATCACAGCACAGTGATTGTACTGAAAAGGTTCAGTAATGAGAATCTTCAGTGCAGCTTTAAAGGTGTGTATTAAATTCTGCAGTAAATGTGTTTAGGGTGATATTTATACATGAAATGGAGTTTAGAAATGTATTTAAACTTGTGGATTGTGCTGAGAACGTTTTTATTCATCCAGTGATGGAAGCTGAAGCAGAGACGAGCTTTTCGAAGCTGAAACTAATCAATGGGGAGATGTTGGGTCATGGTGTGGTTCACTCAGGGCTTCATTCAACATCTTCCAACCTTTGGAAAAGGGATCTTCAGTTGTATGAAGATCCCTTTTCCAAAGGTTGGAAGATGTTGCTCTAAACCCTATTGAACGCCTTTGGGATGCATGTGAACGCTGACTGCAACCCAGGAACCACCTCACCTCACCTCACCTCACCTCACCCTACCTCACCTCACCTCACCTCACCTCACCTCACCTCACCTCACCTCACCTCACCTACCTGACTTTACTACCACCCTTGTGACTGAATCTCCAGAAAATCTAGTGGAACATCTCCAGAGAAGAATGGAGTTTATTATAACAGTAAATGGAGACCAAATGTAAAAAAAGAAGCACATAGGTCAGGTGTCCATAAACTTTTAGCCATATAGTGTATTTTTTTTCTCTACAACACACGTGCTTTTTAATTTAAAAAACTTGATACTTTTTATCCGTTTATAGTTGTCTTTAAGGTCATGGAGAGCCGACAGTATAAACAGTTATTACCTCAAAAATCTTTGCAAATGGAATAAACAGGTACAGGAAACCGGATACTCTGAGGCATTTATTTTTTTAAACCAGGTTATAATTAGTTATAGCTGTGATGCGTCTGCTGTACAAGTCGTCATCGATGGTGAGAACATTCTGACCAATCAGAATCCACAATTCCAGTGCTTCAGTATCGTTTATGACGGATTCTCACGACCCTGACGAGAACAAAGTTCGGTGATGACGTCATCGCTCATGACCCTGACGTGCGCTCTCGGTCTCCTCTACGTCGCCTTCATCTTCGTCGTGAATGTGGATGTGAGGAAAATCCATCTGCTGCTCCATCCAGTGAGCCACCGCCAGCAACTTCCTGTCCTGGAGGTGCCGGCCAATCAGCTGCAGGCCGACAGGAAGTCCTCGGCTGGAGAGGGATGTAGGGACGGTGACAGCGGGGAGACCTGGACACCAGGAGACAAGTCAGAGGTTATTATTTATTTTTAATGCACGTGAGAACTTGTAAAATAGCGTAAAATGCAACTAAAAACAGATAAAAAGTAACTTTGATCATTGAACAAGATCGGTGAAACACGTGAGGACGTTACATTGTACTTTTTATCCGTTTTCTGTTGCATTTTACGTTAGGAAACAAGTTCTCATGTACATTTTAGCAGCTATAATCGTTTACCGTCCGTTTGAACAAGCTAAATAAACAATCTGCAGCTTCTAAAATGTCTCCTGCGAGCCTGAATATATGAGATGGAATCAAAATGTTTCGAGACTCACGCTGTCTAAAAGAAAGTACTTTATTGATCTACGTTTATACGCCATCACCTTCTAATTAGTCCCGATGTACACAGGACTCAAGAAATTCGGTGCTCCCTGTGACTGTGTGTGCAGCCTTGTACTGCCATCTGTTGGTGTGTTACAAAACTAGTCTCTGCTAATAGAGATTCGATTTATTTTATTTATTATCTCAAGACACAGGAAATGAAGCGGTAGTTCGAATGGACGGCTTTCAGACCGCCGTCTAGACTTCCAGACTGCCGTCTACGACATATCCATTTGTCGCACTGCTCAATTTTGCTCATTAACAAAATGTTTTTTATACAAATAAAGCCTTTCACGACGCTTAATTCTCTTGCCAAAACTTTCAGACAACCAAAATGAGCTTTAATCAGGGGACGTTGAATTTCACTATAATTATAAATATAGGATTACGGCTAAGTACTGTCGTGTGATTGGTGGAGGTGATCACGTGATGTCCCACCTGCTAAATTGACCGGCTGGGTGAAGATGTCGTCCTGAGCGCTGCGAGTGCGATTGTCTTCCTGGATGAAGTCCCGGTACGTCTGTGCATCGCTCAGCGTGGTGGGCGTGAGGAGGACGTCCACGCCCGAGGAGAAGACGCGCCGGAAATCCTCTGCGATCAGACGCCTCATCTGCTGCGCTTTCATGAAGTAGCGCTCGTAGTTCCTGCACACACCAGATGTTCACATTGAGCAGGATGGTCACGACGTTCTGAAGATTAGTTACGGTAACAGGTGCAAAATTTTAACACAGAAAGCCCCTCACTGTTTTAACAGGAAGTAGTTTCCCGAGAGGATCCTACGCCGCACGACATCATTAAAGCCCTCGTGCCGCGTGGTGGCGTACAGCGCTTCAGTCGAGCTTTCTACTGCGCTGCGGTGACCTGCAACACACACACACACACACACACACACACACACACACACACACACACACACACTAGTGAAAATTCATTAGACGGCTGCGATCTGTTCCTCGCTTCAGCACCATATTCGTTCCTTTTTCTCACCGTACTGCAGGCCATCAAAACGCGCCATGTTGGACGCCACCTCGCAGCAGCAGAGCACGTGGTAGCAGACGATAGAGTACTGAGTGTGAGGGAGAGAAACCTCACGCACCTGCGCCCCGGCTCGCTCAAACATGGCCGCCACACGGTTCCACTCGCGCAGCGTCCCGGCCGACAGACCCGGAGCGTGGTACTCCTGCAAAGCAAGTCATATACAGATTAAAGCGGCGGTATGTAATGTTTTTGTAATGAAACACAAAAATGAAATCAATAACCCATCAGAATCCAACGTCTTCCCTTCCAACCCTTTACCTCTTATTTAAAAATCTCTTAAAGGGGCGGTGCTTATTTCTGGGCCAGAAAACCTGTAACTCAAAATGATCTGGCAGCAATAAGCTGCCACTCCCACAGTTCTGTTCAATGAGAGTGTGAGACAGGATCTAAACTACAACACAGTGTCGGTGATTAGCTAAAGGTCACGTGAGGTCACATGAGGTTACCTTGGGGACGCCCACGCAAATATCCCTGACATCAAAGTCCTGAGGGAGCGCAGCAGCGGGAGGGTCAGGAACCTTGACCGTAGTCGAGTCCTTTTCATCCACGCCCTGAAGAACCTCTGGAATACACAGGTCATACACATACAAATAAATAAATAAACAAGCAACCAACCAAATCAATGAATAAATAAATAAATAAATAAATAAATAAATAAATAATAATTGTTTTTATTCTTCACTGGTATCAGTTAACATTTTTCTTTTCTTTTTTTCATTTAGTTTTTTTTTTTTTTCTCTACACAAATATAATTAAAAAATTACTAAAATATTTTCAGTTTGCCTGAATTTTTTTTTATATTTCTTTATTTATTATTACATGATTAGAATCATAAAATTTAAAAAATATTTCAAATAAAAAAATATTAAATATTTATTTATTAATTAATACATAATTAAAAATCATAAAATGTAAAAAAAAATAATATTTAAAATAAATAAATAATTAAACATTTTTTATTTATTTATTTTAAACTGAATTAAATAATTGTTAAATTAATTGGCAAATGGTCACACTGTTTTTTTTTTTATTTACTCTAATATTTAATGCAGAAAGGGGAAAGTAAAGCATCTGCAATGATTTGTAAAAAAATAAAAATATTGGTATAAAATTGTAATAATAAATGAATTGTTTAATTTAAAGCTGTACTGAAAGGCAGGTGAAAGATCACTCGGGGGAATATTATAATATTTATAAATATAAATGAATAAAATAAGGGAATGTTACTGAGTGTGATGGCGGTGTCGTGGACGCTCCTGCTCATTATGCCCGGGACGTCCATGGAGTTAACGAGGGGGATGAGGCCGTGACGAGACAGAAGACCGTAACTGGGCTTCAGAGCCACGACACCACACAGAGAACCGGGGTTCCGAGTAGAACCACCAGTATCTGACCCCAGTGCACTGAGGGAGGGAGACAGACAGATAAACAAATGATATTTAAATTTATTGTAATATTTATAGAATTTGATGCATTCTTAAATATTTTATTATATATATATATATATATATATATATATATATATATATATATATATTTAATGTTTTTTTAATGAAATGTACTTAAATTATTACATTTTATTACATTTCTATTATTTATTAAAACATTAAAATAACAGATATATTGAATGTAATTTTATTACAATGATTTAAATTATTACATTTTTATTACATTTTAATATTTCTCTAAATTTAAAATTCTATTAAAATCACATTATAAAAGATTCATTTTTTAAAATTATTTAATAAAGTAATTATTTCAATGAAATTTGGAAAATAATTATTAAGGTAATATAATTGATTGTAATTAATAATACGTGTAAGAACAATTCCTATAATATTTATTTCATTATATATAGCCAAAAGTAAGTGCACCCCATAACCATCACCATCTGGTCCAACCTCCTCCACTCTTCTGGGACGGCTTTCCATGGGGTGACTGTGGGGATTAGTGATCCTTCAGCTAGAGGTCAGACACTGATGTAGGAGAAGGTAAGAAGTCTCCAGTTCCAGTTTATTCCTAAGGTGATTGGTGATGGTTAAGGAGAATAGGGCTCTGTGCAGGACACTCAAGTTCTTCCACTCCAGCCTTCATACCCACCATCATTTTCTTGTGTATGTACAGAGAGTGTGTGTGGTATTCTCACAGGAAGCTGCTCAATGATGCCACAGCAGCCGCACTTCCTCCTGAACTCCCGCCTGTGATCACCCAATCCGAGTCCGGATCTGCTGCATGGGGGTTGTGGGTTCGGTACAGAGAAGTGTAACTCCAGGGGTTTCTCACAGGACCAAACACTCCATCAGTGCTGCCTGATCTGGAACAGAGAGGGAGAGGGAGAGGGAGAGCGAGAGAGACAGAGAGAGAGAGAGAGAGAGAGAGAGAGGGGGAGATTGCAAAGAATTCTACATGGTTCTGATGATTTCTGGTTTCACGCTCAGGTATGTTTAAAACAATACCCCATCGCAAACTCATCCAGGTTGGTCTTCCCGACGAGCACCGCCCCCTGATCCATCAACTTCTGCACCACTGTGGCAGTAAACGGAGGAACATAACCTGCAACATCAATGTGGAACTGTTACTCTATCGCATCTCCGGCGTTTAAGTTATTTTTATTTCATCGGCTCACCTCGTAGCATGTGGGAGGCGCATGTAGTCTCTACGTTCTCGGTGCAGAAGTTGTCTTTTATGGAGAAGGGAATCCCGTCCAGTGGGCCGAGAGGTTTACCTGCAGTACAGGATTCACCTGGTTTATAGTCATCAAAATCTGAACCTCCATTGTAACAGCCTGGTGTGGTGATGATGATGGATTAGGAGGTGAAAAATATCAGGGTTTCCTCCTGGTTCTCTGGTTCCCTCCCAACTCTTTAAAGCATGTTTGGTGGATTGTTGACTCCTGAGTGTAAATACAGTGTCTGTGATGTTTTTGTGTCCCATCGAGTTTCGCCTTATGCCTTAGATCAAGTGAATAAGCTTCCCTGTTTATCTGTGTCTTTCACACACCCTTACACACCCGTTATACACCCTCACACACCCGTTATACACCCTCACACACCCGTTATACACCCTCACACACCGTTATACACCCTCACACACCGTTACACCCTCACACACCCGTTATACACCCTCACACACCCGTTATACACCCTCACACACCCGTTATACACCCTCACACACCCGTTATACACCCTCACACACCGTTATACACCCTCACACACCGTTACACACCTCACACACCGTTACACACCTCACACCGTTACACACCTCACACCGTTACACACCTCACACACCTCACACACCCGTTATACACCTCACACCGTTATACACCCTCACACACCGTTACACCTCACACACCCGTTATACACCCTCACACACCATTATACATCCTTACACACCGTTATACACCTCACACACCGTTATACACCCTCACACCGTTATACACCCTCACACACCGTTATACACCTCACACACCTGTTATACACCCTCACACCGTTACACCCTCACACACCGTTATACACCCTCACACACCGTTATACACCCTCACACACCTGTTATACACCCTCACACATCCTTACACACCATTATACACCCTCACACACCCGTTATACACCTCACACACCTGTTACACACCTCACACACCTGTTATACACCTCACACACCTGTTATACACCCTCACACACCCGTTATACACCCTCACACACCCTTACACACCATTATACACCTCACACCCTTACACACCCGTTATACACCCTCACACACCTGTTATACACCCTCACACACCCGTTATACACCCTCACACACCCGTTATACACCTCACACACCGTTATACACCTCACACACCTGTTATACACCCTCACACACCCGTTATACACCCTCACACACCCTTACACACCATTATACACCCTCACACATCCTTACACACCTCACACACCATTATACACCCTCACACCCTTACACACCTCACACACCTGTTATACACCTCACACACCTGTTATACCCTTCACACATCCTCACACACCGTTATACACCCTCACACACCCTTATACACCCTCACACACCCTTACACACCATTATACACCTCACACATCCTTACACACCTGTTATACACCTGTTATAAACCCTCACACACCGTTATACACCCTCACACACCATTACACACCATTACACTCCACACACACTGTTATACCCTTCACATCCTCACACACCGTTATACACCTCACACCCTTATACACCCTCACACACCCTTACACACCATTATACACCTCACCCATCCTTACACACCTGTTATACACCTGTTATACACCCTCACACACCGTTATACACCCTCACACACCATTACACACCCACACACACTATTATACACCCTCACACACCCTTACACATCCTCACACACCTGTTATACACCCTCACACACCATTACACACCATTATACACCCACACACTGTTATACACCCTCACACACCTCACACACCGTTATACACCCTCACACACCATTACACACCATTATACACCCACACACTGTTATACACCTCACACACCTTACACACCGTTATACACCCTCACACCATTACACACCATTATACACCCACACACACCTCACACCTGTTATACACCTCACACACTTACACACCGTTATACACCCTCACACACCATTACACACCATTATACACCCACACACCTCACACACCTGTTATACACTCACACACCCTTACACACCTGTTATACACCTCACACACCTGTTATACACCCTCACACACCATTACACACTATTATACACCCACACACACTGTTATACACCCTCACACCCTTACACACCCGTTATACACCCACACACTATTATACACCACACACCCTTACACACCTCACACACCTCACACACCTGTTATACACCACACACCTGTTACACACCTCACACCCGTTATACACCTCACACACCTGTTATACACCTCACACACCATTACACACTATTATACACCCACACACACTGTTATACACCTCACACACCCTTACACACCGTTATACACCCTCACACACCATTACACACCATTATACACCCACACACACCTCACACACCTGTTATACACCACACACCCTTACACACCTGTTATACACCCTCACACACCTGTTATACACCTCACACACCATTACACACTATTATACACCCACACACACTGTTATACACCCTCACACACCTCACACGCCCGTTATACACCCTCACACACACCCTTATACACCCTCACACCTGTTATACACCCTCACACACCGTTATACACCCTCACACACCATTACACACCCACACACACTATTATACACCCTCACACACCCTTACACATCCTCACACACCTGTTATACACCTCACACACCTTACACACCATTATACACCCACACACACTGTTATACACCCTCACACCCTCACACACCGTTATACACCTCACACACCATTACACACCATTATACACCCACACACTGTTATACACCTCACACACCTTACACACCGTTATACACCCTCACACACCATTACACACCATTATACACCCACACACACCTCACACACCTGTTATACACCTCACACACCCTTACACACCGTTATACACCCTCACACACCATTACACACCATTATACACCCACACACACCTCACACACCTGTTATACACCCTCACACACCCTTACACACCTGTTATACACCACACACCTGTTATACACCCTCACACACCATTACACACTATTATACACCCACACACTGTTATACACCCTCACACACCTTACACACCGTTATACACCCTCACACCATTACACACCATTATACACCCACACACCCTCACACACCTGTTATACACCCTCACACACCCTTACACACCTGTTATACACCTCACACACCTGTTATACACCTCACACCATTACACACTATTATACACCCACACACACTGTTATACACCCTCACACACCCTTACACACCGTTATACACCCTCACACACCATTACACACCATTATACACCACACACACCCTCACACACCTGTTATACACCTCACACACCCTTACACACCTGTTATACACCCTCACACACCTGTTATACACCCTCACACCATTACACACTATTATACACCCACACACACTGTTATACACCTCACACACCCTCACACGCCCGTTATACACCCTCACACACACCCTTATACACCCTCACACCTGTTATACACCCTCACACACCGTTATACACCCTCACACACCTTACACACCCTCACACACCGTTATACACCCTCACACATCCTTACACACCCGCATAAACCATCCCACATTCTTACACACCATCACACATCCTTACACACCATTATACACCCACTCACACTGTTATACACCTCACACCCTTACACACCTGTATACACCCTCACACCCCTTCATACACTCTTACACATCCTTACACACCATTACACCGTTATACACCTCACACACCGTTATACACCCTCACACATCCTTACACACCCATATACACCCTCACACATTCTCACACACCTTCACACAAATATACACCCTCACACATCCGTGCACACCCTTATACACTCTCACACACACCCTTATACACCCTCACACACACCCTTATACATCCTCACACACCCCTATACACCCCCACACACAGCCGTATACACCCCTACACACCTCTGAGCATCCTGTGATCTGCCTCCTGTGCCTGTCTCATCGCCAATTCCTCTGTAACACTGATGTAGGCATTGAGGTGGCGTGTCTTCTTGATGCGCTGCAAACATCTCCTGCACAGCTCCGTAGCCGAGAGCTTTCCATCCCTCAGAGCTGCAGACACCTGAGGAAACATCACATCATACAAACTTCTCTCTCTATATTTATTATCAATCCAACACCCGGTAATGACCTACACTCTATAATATTCAACAGGAAACACATTACATCATGTTACAAAAGAAATATGTACAAATGTAAACAAATTTCTGATTTCAACCTATTCTGGAGTGAGAGTTGATTTTTTTATATATATATATAATATTTCCTACTATTAATCTCATAAGTCTCATGAACCATGTCACAGAATTACCTCTTTTATGGATAAACTCAGCATAATAATTGCTAAAGTCCTTCGTTCTTCTGACTCTTCACAATTCAGCGCTTCCGGTACTGGAGGCCGCCATCTTGGTTTCCATCGACCCAAGTGACGTCGCGAAATCCTGGTCTCTGATTGGTCGGTTTATTTTCATCCCAGAAGTTAATTTCTTTTGGCTTTACTTTTTGTTTTTGCCAATAAACATCCTTGTGGGGTTTGTTTTACACACCTGACTAGTAACTAGATGCGTAATCGTTTGCTTTGTGTTGTTATTTTAAAACAATTGAATCAGTAGGAGTTGTAAAGGTATTTTTGTGCAGCGCGGCCGATTGAGAGAAGAACTACATATCCCGTGGAGCATTGCGCGTCAGTCGGCGTCTGATTGGTTTAAACAGAAAGGTCAAAGGCCATGTCCTGTATGTTGTTTGAATTTGACTTTGTTGTGATTCCAGCAGTGTTGCGGCGTTTGTGCGTGCGTGCGTGTGTGAGAAGCTCGGCAGCATGCGTGTGTTCAGAAAGCTGGTGTGTGCAGGTGTGTGTCTCAGGCTGAATAAACACACAGGAGGTGTAAGATCCTTCAGCACGTGCCCCAGGCTGCAGGCTGTAATGCAGGCTTGGGTTATTGATCATTACGGAGACAACAGTGTGTTCAGATTCACCAAGAACGCCGCGTTTCCCAGCATCCTCTACCCCAACGAGGTGATCGTCCAGGTGCACGCAGCCGCACTCAACCCCCTGGATGTCAACATGAGGGGTGAGTGTGAGGATTAAAGCTGCCCTCTGTAATCTCAAGGAGGGGTGGGTGTGTGTGTGTGTGTGTGTGTGTGTGTGTGTGTGTGTGTGTGTGTGTGTGTGTGTGTGTGTAAAGTGAAATCACTATGGGTTCATGATCAGACTTTGTGTTTTAGTCTGAAATAAACTCCTGAAAAACTGCCACACTTTTTTCTCCTCCACTCCTCTACTTTCTTCCTTCTTCTCCTCCCTCTTCTTCTTTACATTTTCTCATCTTCCTCCTTCTCCCTCTTCCTTTACTTCTTCTTCCCATTCCTTCTTCTTTCTCTTTTTTTCTCATTTGTCTTCACATTTTCCTCCTTCTCCTTCATCTTCCTCCTCATTCTTCTTCCTCCTTTACACATTCCCTTCTTCTTCTTTCCCTTCTCCTTTATCACACTTCAACTTCTCTTTCATCTTCATTCTTACCCCATTCCTTCTTCTTTCCATTGTTGTTCTCCCTTTTCCTCCTCTTTTACCTTCTTGCCCTTTTATCATATTCCTTCTTTCACTCCTCCTTCTGTTCACCTGCTTCTCCTCTTTTCCCCCTTCCTTCTCCTCCTTCTACACCTCTTGTTTTTCCTCCTTTATAATATTTGGTGGAAAACTTTCCACACTTTCCAAAATCTACAAAAAATAAATACATTTTACACAACATTTGAATTTTTTCACGTTTTGTCACGTCTGGTTATGTTTGGCTCCGCCCACAAAATTCCATAGAGGGCAAAAAAAAACCCGCAAAATAGCCACCACACAAATACAGAGCTACGATTAGCACAGACTCTTACATGCTCAGGGTGCCATTACTTTTGTCCTTGTGGTATCGATGGATTTGTTTTGTCTTGTACGTTTGAATTCTCTCTGAAATCATGCAGTTGATAAAGGAACATTTGCTGTGTTGGTATTTGTGAATAAACTCTACTTTTATAGCTGGTTCTACAATAACATTAACTGTTACCTCTGCCAGGAGGTTACGGTGCAGCCACTATGGCCATGAAGCGCGACCCTCTGAACATTAACAAGTCGGGCAGCGAGTTTCCTCTGATCCTGGGGCGTGATGTCTCGGGGGTGATCATGGAGTGTGGTCTGGACGTTGCGTACTTCAAACCAGGAGATCAGGTAGCTTTCAACACATGCTAATAATGATGATGATGATATGGGTGTGTGTGTGTGTGTGTGTGTGTGTGAATATTGGGGGAGGTGTCTGCACGCGTATGGGGGGTGTGCGTGTGTGTTAGGGTAAAGGGATAGGGTTAGAGTGAGAAGAAAGGGGTTAGATTAAGGGGTGAGGGTAAATGAAATGGATTAGAGTAATAAATTAGGGGTAAGGTGTAATGGTAAGGTATTCGAGTAAGGGGTTAGGGTAAGGGATTAGAGTAAAATGTAAGGTATTCAAATAAGGGGTTAGGGTAAGGGATTAGAGTAAAATGTAAGGGATTAGAGTATGGGGTTAGGGTGAGGAATTTGATTAGAGTAAGGGTTCAGGGTAAGGGATTAGAGTAATAAGTAAGGGGTAAGGGATTAGAGGCAGGGGTTAGGGTAAGGGATTAGAGTAAGAGTAGCATTAGAGTAAGGGGTAAGTGTAAGGGATTAAAGTCAGGGTAAGGGTCTAGATTCAGGGCTAAGGGGTAAGGGATTGAGTCAGGGAAATGGTAATGGATTAGAGTAAGGGGTAAGGTGTTAGGGTAAGGGTTAGAGTAAGGGGTAAGGGGTAAGAGTCAGGAAAGGGGTTAGGGTAAGGGAGTAGAGTCAGGCGTGAGGGATTAGAGTAAGGGTTAAGGTGTTAGGGTAAGGGTTAGAGTAAGGGGTAAGGAAAGGGGTTAGAGTAAGGGGTGAGGGTAAGGGATTAGAGTATGGGGTAAGGGAATAGAGGCAGGGGTTAGGTAAGGGATTAGAGGCAGGGAAAGGGATTAGAGTAAGGGGTGAGGGATTGAGTCAGGGAAAGGGGTTAGAGTAAGGGGTAAGGTGTTAGGGTAAGGAAAGGGGTTAGAGTAAGGGGTAAGGGAATAGAGGCAGGGGTTAGGGTAAGGATTAGAGTAAGGGAAAGGGATTAGAGTAAGGGGTGAGGATTAGAGTAAGGGAAAGGGGTTAGAGTAAGGGGTAAGGAATAGAGGCAGGGGTTAGGGTAAGGGTTAGAGTAAGGGGTAAGGGGTTAGGGTAAGGTGTTAGGGTAAGGGTTAGAGTAAAGGTAAGGGTTAGAGTCAGGAAATGGTAATGGATTAGAGTAAGGTTTTAGGGTAAGGAAAGAGATTAGAATAAGGGGTGAGGGTAAGGATTAGAGTATGGGGTAAGGAATAGAGGCAGGGGTTAGGGTAAGGGATTAGAGGCAGGAAAGGGATTAGAGTAAGGGGTGAGGGATTCGAGTCAGGGAAAGGGGTTAGAGTAAGGGGTAAGGGGTTAGGGTAAGGCAAAGGGATTAGATCAAGCGGTTAGGGTAAGGGAGTAGAGTCAGGCGTGAGGGATTAGAGTAAGGGTTAAGGTGTTAGGGTAAGGGTTAGAGTAAGGTTTTAGGGTAAGGAAAGAGATTAGAATAAGGGGTGAGGGTAAGGGATTAGAGTATGGGGTAAGGGAATAGAGGCAGGGGTTAGGGTAAGGGATTAGAGGCAGGGAAAGGGATTAGAGTAAGGGGTGAGGGATTGAGTCAGGGAAAGGGGTTAGAGTAAGGGGTAAGGTGTTAGGGTAAGGAAAGGGGTTAGAGTAAGGGGTAAGGAATAGAGGCAGGGGTTAGGGTAAGGGATTAGAGTAAGGGAAAGGGATTAGAGTAAGGGGTGAGGATTGAGTCAGGGAAATGGGTTAGAGTAAGGGGTAAGGAAAGGGGTAAGGGTTAGAGTAAGGGGTAAGGGGTTAGGGTAAGGTGTTAGGGTAAGGGTTAGAGTAAAGGTAAGGGTTAGAGTCAGAAATGGTAATGGATTAGAGTAAGGTTTTAGGGTAAGGAAAGAGATTAGAATAAGGGGTGAGGGTAAGGGATTAGAGTATGGGGTAAGGAATAGAGGCAGGGGTTAGGGTAAGGGATTAGAGGCAGGGAAAGGGATTAGAGTAAGGGGTGAGGGATTGAGTCAGGGAAAGGGGTTAGAGTAAGGGGTAAGGTGTTAGGGTAAGGAAAGGGGTTAGAGTAAGGGGTAAGGGAATAGAGGCAGGGGTTAGGGTAAGGGATTAGAGTAAGGGAAAGGGATTAGAGTAAGGGGTGAGGGATTGAGTCAGGGAAATGGGTTAGAGTAAGGGGTAAGGGAAAGGGGTAAGGGTTAGAGTAAGGGGTAAGGGGTTAGGGTAAGGTGTTAGGGTAAGGGTTAGAGTAAAAGGTAAGGGGTTAGAGTCAGGGGAAATGGTAATGGATTAGAGTCAGGGGTTAGGGTAAGGGGTTAGAGTTAGGGTAAGGGTTAGAGTTAGGGTAAGGGTTAGAGTAAGGGGTAAGGGGTTAGGGTAAGGCAAAGGGATTAGATCAAGCGGTTAGGGTAAGGGATTAGAGTAAGGGGTAAGGGTAAGGGATTAGAGTAAGGGGTAAGGGTAAGGGATTAGAGTAAGGGGTATGGGTAAGGGATTAGAGGCAGGGAAAGGGATTAGAGTAAGGGGTAAGGGTTAGAGTAAGGGGTAAGGGATTCGAGTCAGGGGAAATGGGTTAGAGTAAGGGATTAGAGTCAGGCATAAGGGATTAGAGTAAGGGGTAAAGTGTTAGGGTAAGGGATTAGAGTAAGGGGTTAGAGTGAGGGTAAGAGATTAGAATAAGGGGTTAGGGTAAGGGATTAGAGTAAGGGGTTAGGATGAGGGTAAGGGATTAGAGTAAGGGGTAAGGGAATAGAGGCAGGGGTTAGGGTAAGGGATTAGAGTAAGGGTAAGGTGTTAGGGTAAGACGAGTTTTATAACTGAGCAGTTATGGGGTCAAGGGCCTTTCTCAGGGGCCCGGAGAGGCAACTTGGTGTGCCTTGAATTTAAACTTTTCCCTTCTTTCTCTCTCTGTCTCTTCTTCCTTTTTCTCATTTTCTCTCTTTGTCTCTGTTTTTTTCGCCCTGTTTTTCTCTCTCTCTCTCTCTCTCTCTCTCTCTCTCTCTCTCTCTCTCTCTCTCTATCTCTTTCTCTCTATCTCTCTCTCTTATTTCTTGGTCTTGTGCTTATCTTGCTCTATCTCTCGTATCTCTCGTTCTCTCTCTATTTGTCTCTCTCTCTATTGATCTCTTTCACTTTCTTTCACTCTCATTTTCTCTCTCTCTCTCTCTCTCTCTCTCTCTCTCTTGCCCTCTCTCTGTCTGTCTCTCTTCTTAGATTTAGTTTTTCTCCTTCTTTCTCATTCTGTCTCTCTCTCATTACTCTGTCTTTCTCTAATTCTATTTCTCTTTCTCTCTTACTCTTATGCATTGTGTGTTTGTGGATTTAGAGAAAGCGTACGACAGGGTGGAGAGAGGAGTTGTGGTATTGTATGAGGAAGTCTGGTGTGTCAGAGAAGCATGTGAGGGTGGTGCAGGACATGTATGAGGACAGTGTGACAGCAGTGAAGTGTGCAGTAGGAACGACAGACTGGTTCAAGGTGGAGGTTGGACTGCATCAAGGATTGGCCCTGAGCCCTTTCCTGTTTGCAGTGGTAAGAGACAGGTTGAAGGACGAGGTCAGACAGGAGTCTCCCTGGACTATGATGTTTGTGGATGATATTGTGATTTGTGGTGAGAGTAGTGAGCAGGTTGAGAAGAGCCTGGAGAGGTGGAGGTACACGCTGGAGAGAAGGGGAATAAAAGTCAGTAGGAGTAAGACAGAGTACATGTGTGTGAATGAGAGGGAGGGCAGTGGAGGGGTGCGGTTGCAGGGAGAAGAGGTGGAGAAGGTGGAGGAGTTCAGGTACCTGGGGTCAACAGTGCAGAGTAATGGAGAGTGTGTTAGAGAAGTGAAGAAAAGAGTGAGAGCAGGGTGGAGTGGGTGGAGAAGAGTGATAGCAGGAGTGATTTGTGATAGAAGAGTATCTGTGAGTGAAAGGGAAAGTTTATAGGACTGTGGTGAGACCTGCGATGTTGTATGGTTTAGAGACAGTGGCATTGAGTAAAAGACAGGAGGTGGAGCTGGAGGTAGCAGAGCTGAAGATGTTGAGATGTTTTCATTGGGACTGATGACGATGGACAGGATTAGAAATGAGTTTATTAAAGGGACAGCGCATGTAGGAAGTTTTGGAGACAAGGTGAGCAGAGGAGGGACATGGGGTATATCAGTAGGAGAATGCTGAGCATGGAGCCACCAGGAAGGAGGAATAGAGGAAGACCAAGGAGGAGGTTTATGGATGTGGTGAGGGAAGACATGCAGGTAGTTGGTGTGAAAGAGGCAGATGTAGAGGACAGGGGGGTATGGAGACGGATGATCCACTGTGGCGCCCTCTAATGGGAGAAGCAGAAAGAAGAACAAGAAGGAAGGAAGGATATATAATTAGTCCTAACCGTGTGTGTGTGTGTGTGTGTGTGTGTGTGTGTGTGTGTGTGTGTGTGTGTGTGTGTGTGTGTGTGTGTGTGTGTCAGGTCTGGGCGGCGATCCCTCCGTGGAAGCAGGGCAGTTTGTCTGAGTTCGTCGTGCTCAGCGCTAACGAGGTAACGCACCGTTAACACATCAAGTGTTCAAATATCCACGGCTTATTTACATATAGTCACGCCCACAAACTCCTTATAAGGTAAAGTGGACATGGAGCAGGAAGTGGTTTAAAAGGAGGATTGTGATGAGAAGAAGGTTTATACAGGACAGAGTCTGGTGTCCTTGCACAACCCGTCTCTCCTCACGTCTGTGTACTGCGCTTAATAATTAACATCCCTTTGTGTCCAATTAACCCAAATTATACACACACACACACACACACACACACACACACAAAGGCTGCAGTGTCCACTGTGATGTTTAATGAGAACCACTGAGTCACTCTGTTCTTTCTGCTTGACTCGTCATGTGTCTTCTTTAATAACAGACGCTGTTGTGTGTGTGTGTGTGTGTGAGTGTGTGTGTGTGTGTGTGTGTGTGTGTGTGTGTGTGTGTGTGTGTGTGAGTGTGTGTGAGTGAGTGAGTGAGTGTGTGTGAGTGTGTGTGTGTGTGTGAGTGAGTGTGTGTTGTAAAACTTCTATCTGTTTATTAAGTTATCTGTCATTATGTGTCTGTCTACTTGTATCTATCTGATTGTATTTGTTTGACTGACGTTGTCTGTCTGTCTGTCCAGCTGTGTGTCTGTCTGTGTGTCTCAGTCCATCTGTGTGTGTCTCTGGTTGTCCAGCCGTGTGTCTGTCTGTGTGTCTCTGTCCAGCTGTGTGTCTGTCTGTGTGTCTCTGTCTAGCTGTGTTTGTTTGTCTGTCTGTTAGTCCAGGTATGTGTCAGTCTGTCTGTCTGTCTGTCTGTCTGACTGTCTGTCCAGCTATGTGTCAGTCTGCCTGTCTGGCTGACTGTCTGTCCAGCTGCATGTTTGTCTCTGTTTATGTAGCTGTACCTGTCTGTCTATCTGTCTGTTTGTCTGTCTGTGTGTTTGCTTGGAAACATGTTTAAATGTATTATGTATCACTGATTTCTAAAGTCCAAAGAATAAAAGGCATTACTGAGAAAAGTGCTGTGTGTGTGTGTGTGTGTCTCACAGGTGTCTCACAAGCCTAAGTCGTTGAGTCACACAGATGCAGTGTCTATTCCATATGTCGCAGCTACGGCCTGGTCGGCTCTCGTCAACACGGCCAGTCTGAACAAAGACAACTGCTCGAAAAAACGGTTTCTCTCTCTCTCTCTCTCTCTCTCTCTCTCTCTCTCTCACAATCACACACACACACACACACACACACACACACCCTCAAACCCTGTATCCATTCTGTCACATCCCACACTCTAAATGAGCTAAGCTGTCCAACACGGACGCACTCATTAGTGAGAACATGTGCGCACACACACACACACACACACACACACACACACACACACACGTCTTCTCTAATGAGAACTGGCTATTGTATATTAAAATGCTCTGGTTAGTTTTCACTTTAAACCTCACACTTGTTTATATGTTTGTTTGTTGTTTGTGATGTAATCATTTTTTTATTTGGAATTTCTGTGTGTGTGTGTGTGTGTGTGTGTGTGTGTGTGTGTTGCAGAATCCTCATCCTCGGAGGCTCAGGTGGAGTCGGAACGTTTGCCATCCAGGTAATAATCACACTTCAGTTTATATTCTTTATATATAACGCCCTTCATTGTTCTGGGAAGATGTTCCACTAGATTTTGTGGAGATTCAGCTCTAAGTGTGTTAGCAAAGTCAGGTACTGATGTAGGTGAGAAGGTGAGGAGGTTCCTGGGGTGCAGTCAGCATTTACATTTATCCCAAAGGTGTTCAAAAGGGGGTTTATAGCAGATCTTCCACTTCAACCCATGGAAGGAAGATCTTCATGGAGCTGGCTTTGTGTACATAAATCTATTTTTATTTGTTTGTAGATTAATAATTTTTTATCTTCATATTTTACTTTACTAGTTATTTACCTGAAACTTGTTTCTTTGTTTGTTTGTTTATTCACTGAATGGAATTTAGTTTTTAATTTTAATTTTAATTTTATTTGATTATTAGTTTATATATACAATTTGTGCTCTAACATTTTCTGTTTAATTTCATTTTTTTAATAATAAAAAAAAACAAGTAAGAAAAGAGAGAGATGTTACTGAATTGAAGGCAATATTGAGTAATATTTATAGAAATTATTGAATTATTTTCTAACTTTCTCTTCACACAATAAATGTTTTCCTTCTGACTGTTTTCTTCTTTCCTGTGTCCAGTTGCTGAAGTCGTGGGGAGGTCATGTGACCGTGACGTGTTCCCAGAATGCCGAGGGGCTGGTGAGGAGTTTAGGGGCGGATGACGTGGTGGATTACAGCAGCGGCTCGGTGGAGAGGAAACTCAGCGCTAAGGACAAGTGTGTATGAACAGTGGATTACTGTAGGCGCTGAACCGACCTGTAGTCGAGAACTTTCACAATTTGAAAACATTTGATGCGTCATGAAACGAAAAACACAACAAAAGAAACCCAGAACTGTTAAACATCTAGAATCCTGTATCAGACACATATGGGCCAACATTCCTCTCCCAAAACTTCAGCAGTATTTTACACACACACACACACACACACACACACACTCACCCACACACACTCTCACTCACACACACACACACACACACACACACACACACACACACACTCACCCACACACTCTCTCACACACACTCACCCACACATACACTCACACTCACACACACTCACACTTACACACTCATATACACACATATTCACCAAGAGGTTACTCACCACTAAAACATGACATCATTTTCATTGGCCACGCCCACCTCAGTTCCTGTCTGTGAAAATGAGCATTAATGACATTTATCCATGTGTTCATAAAAGTGATTAGAAATGATAGATTATTTCCGACACACACACACACACACACACACACACACACACACACACACTCTAATGCCTCCTCGATCGCTTCCCTCCATCAGGTTTGATGTGGTTCTGGATAACGTTGGTGGAGAAACAGAGAAATGGGCTTCGGCGCTCCTCAGGCCCTGGTCCGGTGCGAAGTACGTTACCTTGGTAACGCCGTTCCTGCGCAACACCGACCGACTCGGCCTCGCCGATGGCATGATGCAGAACTTCGTCACCATAGCAACCAAGGCAGTGAAGGTAGATGGATTGCTCGGGTTATAAACACACAAACACACACACACACACACGCATCTAAGTGTTGTTTCATTTTTAGAAAATCTTATAAATGTGTAAATGTTAAACACACTGTGTGTGTGTGTGTGTGTGTGTGTGTGTGTGTGTGTGTGTGTGTGTGTGTGTGTGTGTGTTTGGAGAAAGAGACAAGTGGAGATATGAATGGAGAGAGAGAGAGAGAGAGAGAGAAATAGATGGAGAAATAGATAGAGATGGGGGGGAGAGAGAGAGAGAGAGAGAGAAATAAATGGAGATATAGATTGAGAGAGAGAGAAAGAGAGAAATAAATGGAGATATAGATTGAGAGAGCGAGAGAGAGAGAGAGAGAGAGAGAGAAAGTGTGAGTGTATGGGGTTTAGCAGAAAATCATAATGTTGTTGTTGAATAAAAGTGGTGAGCACAGATATACTTATTTACACACACACACACACACACACATCAAAGGAATGGCGTGAATAAATGCATGAATGAAGATAAGAATAAGTGCATGATTACACGATCGAACGAGTGGATGACTGAATAAATGATGGACTGAATGAGCAAGTGAATGGATGAATAAATGAACTGATAGAAAAGGAAAAGAATGATGTGTGAATAATTGGTGGTTACTGAATGAGTGAATGATCCACGAGTTCACACACACACACACACACACACCATCAGAAGTAATTGTTTGTCTTTGTGTCCCTCAGCACCTGAGGACAGGTGTCCACTACCGCTGGGGTTTCTTCTCTCCGAGCGGCTCTGCGCTGGATGACGTGAGCGAGATGGTGGACGCAGGAAAGGTAAGGTTTCACACCATGGTGGACGCACTCATCAAACATTCAGTAGGACAGGTTCAAAACACCAACTCCGCTGACAGTGTGATCCTGATCTCCATCAGACCTGGGGATGGGGCGTGGCCTCGGGATGGGGCGTGGCCTTGGCATGGGGCGTGGCCTAACACTAACTAAGGTGTAATTATAGGATGGTGGTGACTGAAAAGATCTTGTGGAAGTCTGAGCTCCTCCACACAAGCAGATGTTTTTACTGGAGGACAAAGAAATCTATCTCTCCATCTCCCTGTGTGTGTCTGTGTGTGTGTCTGTGTGTGTGTGTGTGTGTCTGTGTGTGTGTGTCTGTGTGTGTGTGTCTGTGTGTGTGTGATCGATTTTGCAGCATCAGCTCAGTTCCGTTTCATTACTGCTCGACATAATCAGTTAATCTCCATGGCGATGGTGCACACTGACAACACCATGACCTCATCATAACTGTCATTATAGCACCACTTCCAGGAAGAGGTGTGTGTGTGTGTGTGTGTGTGTGTGTGTGTGTGTGCGCGTGTGTGTATGTGTATGTGTGTGTGAGTGGTGATATTGAGGGAGACATTAAATCTCTTTCTTTCTCTCTCCCCTGCCCTCCGTCTCTTGTTGTTCTCTCTGGCCTTTTTCTCCTCCGTCAATCTTTCCATCGGTCTTCTCTCGTTGTTTCCTCCTTCCACTCTTCTTTCTCTCTTTTTCATTTGTTCTCAGTCTTTCCTTTTTGTTGCTTCATTTTCTGTCATTCTGTCATCCTTTCATCTTTCCTACCCATCCTTCCATTTCTCTAGTTTTTCTAATTTCTCTCATCTGTCTTCCTTTTCTTTCATTCCTCTCTCTCTGCCTCCATTTTGTCCTCCTTCCCCTCCACTTCTTTCTCCATGCATCTCTTTTTCCTAGTTTGTTTTTTCTCTTCTTCCATCTTTTCTTAATCATTTCAAAGTACCAACTAAGTGAAAGAAATGAGAAAAGGGACCGGGTGAAGAAAAGCAGGTGAAGAGAGATGGAAAGACAGATGTGTTTTATACGTGTTTTATACGTGTTTTATACGTGTTTTATAGCTCTGACCAGTGTTGTGCTCGTTACTAAAAAAATAATACAGTTACAGTTACTCGTTACTTCATTTAAAAAGTAACTGTTACTTTGTTGATTATTTACACCAAAAAGTAATGCGTTACTGTTAAAAGTAACTTTTTAGTTACCTTTTTTTAAAGAACCTTCTTTAATGTTCACATTAATGCCCTTTTATGTGTTATAATCTACAAACTCAAAACTGACTTAAACACAGAGTAATATTAAACACTATTTTATTAAAGTCAGGGCAGCACACACTGAATATATCACAAGGATTTCTGAAATAAAGAACAAAACAAGCTGAATAATAAATTCACAATCAAACACTAAAGTGGCTTCTGCTGTTGTGTTGAGCTCTTAAACATGTTCCTTTCACAGCTGAAGTATGAAAACTATCCACAATGTAGAACAGAACACCGGGTTAGCGCATAGCTTCCTCGAGGCGTGGAGTTTCTGGAGGTGCTGCTAAAATGTTTTTGTCTTTATGCTCAACTAAAGTGAAATAATGATCATATTTCCACTTTGAGAAACTCGTCTTGCACTCACCTCGACTCGCCATTACTGCTGCACAGACCTGAATAAACGGAGACACGCCCACAGTGTGTCTTCTTCGTGTTTACAGTGGTTCATCCACCAATCCTACAATGCGTCTCTGCTGTAAACAAGTCAGACTGTAGTCTACACTTCAGCCCAAATTCATTCATTTAATAAAGTAACGGGTAACGCACCATACGGTAACGGAGTTACTTTATTTAAAAAATAACACGTTACATAATAATAATAACAACAACAATATTAATAATAATAATAATAATAATAATAATAATAATAATAACAATAATAATAATAATAATAATAATAACAACAATAATATTAATAATAATAATAATAATAATAACAACAATAATATTAATAATAATAATAAATAATAATAATAATAATAATAATAATAATATGGTTATTTATATAGCGCCTTTCCCAAGTTTAAGGACGCTTGATGTCAAACGTCTCAGAAGAGAAGGAGCTTTTTACAGACCAAGAACTGTTTAGACTAAAGAAAGTGATAACGAAGGTCAATATGGAGAACTGATGAAGACATGTGATGAAGACAAGTGATGAAGACGTGTGATGAAGACATGTGATGAAGACATGTGATGAAGACATGTGATGGGTTTTATTTTGAAATGGTTTTATTTTTTCATTTGTTTGTTTTATTTAAATGTAATTGAATGAAAAATCCAGGTTGTGAGTTTTAATATAAATGGAGGAAGAGAACTCGTAGTGAGAGCGAAGCTTCATGAGCTTATAAGGCATGTGGATGTTCTGCTGCAGGAAACCCACAGTGATGTCAGTAACACTGCTGACTGGGTGAAGGAGTTTGACAGGTTGGTCATTTGAAGCCACAGCACGTCACATAGTGGAGTCGCCTTGTTCCTGTTTCTTACGCTGCTGAAGAAGTTTTAAAACGGAAGGCTTTTAAAAGTGAATGTTTTTGATGAGAATGAGGTTTTAGTGTTTATCTGTGTGGACGCTTCCACCAGTGCAGTGGAGAGAATGAGGTTTTTACACAAATTCAATAATGTTCTTTTAAACTGCAGAGTTTTTAGTTTTTGTAGGAGATTTTAATTGTACAGCAGAAATCATGCAGAACCTCATGTAGCTTCCTGTAAGCATCTGTGGGTGATGGTGGAGAACCACAATCTCTGTGAGATATAGAGAAATCTAAATGAGAAACAGAGACAGTACACGTGAGCCCACTGCGTAGACAACACGCTCTCCCTGGACAGAATAGATCCGTTTTATGGTTTTAAGCATCAACTGACTTATTTTACAAAATGTTTTATTTTTCCAGTAGGCATCTCAGATCACTGCATGGTCCAGTGCACCATCAGTAAAAAGAATATTAAACCTAAGAGCAGCGACTGGTGTTTGAACACCACACTTTTAGATGATAATTTTAGTCTTTTATTTTTTTATGGAATTGTTTTAGACGTGAGAAGCAGCTCTTAACTCCTACAAAGAATTGTGTCAACACTACACTCTTAATGTCACAAGAGACATTACCAGATCTCTGAAAGCTCTGGAGATAGAGACAGTGGAACTCCAGTGTTTGGAGGCCACAGGAAATCGAGGCATATTAAAGCCCTCAAAAGCAAAAAAGCCAAAATGAACGACCTGCTGGACACTACAGCACAGGGGGCGCTGGTTCCTTCTAAGTTCTTCTTCAGTTTAGAACAAAAGAATGGACAGAAAAATTTCATGCATGCTGTGCGAACAGAATCAGGAGATCTCGTGTCAGAGGTTCTGAAATTCGCAAGCAGACGGTCAGCTTCTACTATAAGCTGTATAGCAGTGAGAGGTCAGGGGCACAGGGGATGAGAGTCTTCCTCAAAGACCTGTCTAAGCTCACAGAGTCAGTGGCCAGAAAGAGAAGAGAAGTGGCTGAGCTTCAGGAGGCTTTCCAATGGAGAACGGGCGGGCCCCAGGTCTCCCTGTAGAATTTTAGAAGGTGTTCTGTGCAGTAATAGGGCAAGACATGCTGGAGGTCCTGAAGGACAGTGTTACAGAAGATCTTTTTGAGCTGCAGGAGAGCCGTCCTGACCATGCTGCCAAAGAAGGGAGACGTGACCCACCTGAAAACCTGGTGCCCAGTGTCACTACTGTGCACTGATCGCAAGCTGCTATCAAAAGCATTAGCATTGAGACTGACGAAGGTGATGGAGCAGATCATTCACCAGGACCAGATGTACAGACTTTGTAAACCACCCCCACACTGTCCAGAGCTTTGATCTCCTCAAAGATCATCACACTCTGTGAGCTGGTGAACATCACAGGGACAGACCTGTCACATATGGAGGACCTGACCGCACGTATGGATTGTAAAAGGATTGTAAAAAGTCTCTCTCTCTCTCTCTCTGTAGATCCGTCCGGTGGTGGAGAAGACGTTCTCCTTCTCTCAGGTCCCTCAGGCGATGGAGAAGGTGGAACAGGGTCACGCTCGAGGGAAAATCGTGGTGACCGTAGTCGAGGCTCAGGACGAGTGACAGCAGCAGCGAGCGAGGAAACGAGGTTCACTCACCCACCGTGTCTCCATGGAAACGCAGCACACTGTGATCAGATCAGTCTGATCTCACCATCACCACACAGGGACACAGACGCCAACCTGCACTCATGCTAACGTGTGACATCACTCGTCTCACTCCATGTTCGTCTCCAGGGGGCGTGGCCTGAAACTCTGTATTATATTTAATACACATATACAACCAAACCAGAATTCTGTTTTTTTTCTTTCATAAACACTCTTCCTCCTCTCTTTTCCTCCATCTGTCATCCGCTGTCTCATTCTTCTTTCATCTTCTTTTCTGTCTCCACGCTCATTTATTTCCTTCTTTTCTCATTCTCCTTCATTTCTCTTTTCTTCTTCCTCTCATTTTCTTCTCCACATTTTCATCTCATCTTTTTCCGTTTCCCATTTCTCTTTTATTCTCTTCATTTCTTTCCTCTCATCCACCTTTCTCTTCTTCCTTATTCCCCCTCTGCCACTTCTTTTCTTTTTCCTCTCATTTCTTTTCTGCATCCCTCTTTTCACTTTTCCTGTCTCTTCTTTTGTAACTTCTCTTTCTCTTTCACCTCTCATCTTATCTGTCCTTCATAAATTCTCTGTCCATCTTGCACTTTTTCCTTCCTCCAACTTTTCTTTTTCATCTACATCACACACCTCTATTCCTTCCATCTTTTCTCAGTTCACTCTTTCTTTTCTTCTCATGTCTCTTCAGTCTTCATTCTCTCATCCATTCATTTCTTCCATCTTTTTCTCCCCTGCGCTTTATTCTCTCGGAAGTGCCCTCTTGCAAACAGGAAGTAGTTTGACAGGAAAGAGATGCAGATGAATGCAGTGTGACATGAAAAATTTTATTCTTAATAAAATATGAGAATTGTTTACAACTTTAAAAAGAAAATGTACAAGAGACGTGAGATGACAGAGAGGGAATATAAAAGTCAGGCAGTGTGAACAGCATCACTACATCTCACACACACACACACACACACACACACACACACACACACACACTCCCAACACCTCGTTTCTGCTTTAACACTGGAGACCATGACGTGAAGATCAGGGCAGGGTCTTGGCGCCCTCTGCTGGCTGTACTGTAATATGACGTTACAGATGAGCGTTAAAGGTAGAAGGTTCTTCAGAAAAAGACAGGTCACGTCCAGGATCTAGGAGTGAGCTCTCGAAGTGTAAGAGTCAGTCCTCTTAGCGGAGCTGCGCCGTAAGGCTTACAGGGCTCAGTGGTGGAGCTGCACCACAGGGCCCGCTGGGAGAGGAGAAATTATTGCACAGTCCTCACTACACGTCAGGGGGCTACAGGATCTCCACCGTCCACCTCTGGTTGGGTTTCTGCTCGTCGTACGTGTTCAGGATCACCTGGTTTTTATCGTACTGAGATCCACCTGGAAAACGGGAGCGTGTGAAACGTTAGTGCTAGTTAGCGTGCAGCTTTAAACACAAGACAACGGAAATGAAAGATTATTGTAATTTACCAACAAATCTGTTGCGTTTTAACAAAGATAAAACACTTTTCAAATAAAATGACGATTGCATGACATAACCTGAGCCTGGACCTGCTGTACTTTTCTATTCTGTGATCATTTTTACTCACAGCTCAGATATTTGTAACTCGAAGAAACAAATGTGTTCATGTGCAGCACCGACCAATCAGAAGGCTTCAACACTTCATCAGATCTTCCTGAACGTTCTTTAACGGTGGACACCAAATATTTAATAGATCAGACAGCTGAGGTGCACAACGCTTCTGCAAATATATATCTATTACGATGTGGTATCACCTCGAGACGGTTTCTGTGTACAAGAAAGTACTTTATCCATGTTTACACGCCATCACCCTCAAAATGGTCCTCTTGCACAGCAATACAGTGCTCTCAGCACCTTCTCCGCAACGGTGTCAAAACCGCAACCTTCGTCCTGTGTACATCAGGAGCTGTGCAACGATGTCTTTTAGCACACTGAAGGTCGGTGCTCCCTGTGACTGTGTGAGCAGCCTTTTGCTGCCAGCTTTTGGTGTGTTACAAAACTAGTCTCGAAACATTTTTAACCACCCTGTACAGTATCTCACAAAAGTAAGTGCACCCCTCACATTTCAGCAATCATTTCATTATATGTTCTGAAGAAACAATACTGTAGAAATGAAACTTCATCTATAAGAGTGCAGCTGTAGATCAGTACTGATTTACTGTCCTCTAAAAATAACAACATACAGACATTATTGTCTAAATAACTGGACCCTTGTGAGGTCTGTTCCGAGTGGAACCTGTGTTGAAGAACCTCTGTATGACACTGAACACTGTACTGTAACTCGGTTTCAGGGTGATACTGATCTTCTCACAGCTTCTGTAATATTTCTGACATCCTCAGAGACTCTTTATCATGAGGTCCATGTAGAACATCAGTGTGAGAGAATCGACTCAAAGCTCCACATTGTAACTGCTCTAATGCACGATACACACATTTATATGGTTCTGATAAGCAGACAAGAACATGATGATAATATTTTTGTGTTTTCTGCTGATTTTTATTCATCACATGCTTTTTGATAAGTTTATTTAAATATTTTGTAAAGATCCACATCCAGGTGCTGTAGAAAGAGAAAATGACCCTCGGCTGACTTTGCTGCCCCCTAGTGGCTGTCTAAAACTTGGGTGATTCAAAGTTTTGGCTTGCGATCATTTAAAACAGCAGCAGACGTGTTATAATTTCACAATCACCATCACGCCTGAGTTTCTCGCATGGCACTGATGTGTTCAGGCGTGTACTGGGTCAGGTTTGGGAACTGGGATGTGTGTGTGTGTCTTTAAGGCGTAGTCATCAACAGAATGCTGTCTTAACAGGTCGGAGTGCCATCATTCGGATAACAGAGTGTCTCTCTCAGGTGTGGTGTGAAGGCCGTCATCACCTTCTCAAAGCTGCCTGAACATAAGGGTGTGTCTCTTTTCTTTCACACACACGGCTACATGTGTGAGCGCATCCAGTGTTCATTCCTGAAGTGTTTGTGCATGTGTGTGCGCGCGAGAGAGATTATTTCCTGTACACCTACGCTTTCATTTTAAACCCTGTAAGCCCCTGGTACAATGTCACTAGTAGAGCACAACACTGACCTTTGACCTCCAGCACCAGGTCGGGTTTGAGGTTGGAACGTATGAGACCATCAGCTGTGATGTTCCAGAACTGGTTGTCGTTCCCCTCTTCAGGAGAAAGGCTGAGACGAGACCCAGGCATGATCATCCCCACTGAGGGCTCCAAACAGCAGTCCTCTAACATCTACACACACACACACACACACACACACACACACATACACACATACACACACACACACTATTGAGAACAAATCTCCACAAGCACAATCCAAAATCCAGCAGAATACACTCTGTGTGTGTGTGTGTGTGTGTGTGTGTGTGTGTGTGTGTGTGTGTGCCTTGCAGCGCAGCAGGCCGTGTTGGTAAAGCCACATCTGCTCATCTCCTCCGTGCTCCTCCAGCACCAGCACTCGCAGCAACTTAATCTCATCCAGAGACCCGGAGAGAGACATCACACACCCCGTCTCTGCACTGCGCAGCCGCAAATACACAGGCTTCTGTCTCACACGCACGCACACACACACACACACACGCACGCACACGCACGCACACACATGTACACGCGCACACACACACACAGGAAATGACATTCAATTCCACTAGGTAGAAAAGTCCTTTTATCTTTCCTTTCATCTCTCTCTCTCTCTCTCTCTCACTCTCTCTCTCTTTTTTTCTCTGTACCTGTATTAACGGACGCAGAGATCCGATCTGCTTCCAGCTGCTGAACTTCCTCCAGTCGCCGATTTCGCTGGGCTGCAGTAAGAGCTGACGGCCATGAAAGTTCTTCCCTTCATATAACACCCACCTACACACACACACACACACACACACACACACACACACACACACACACACACACACACACACACACACACACAGGACTGTTGAGTCTGTAAAGTTTGACTCCAAATCAAGTCACTTATTAATCGAGTGCATTTGTGCAGTCAGAAGGATCTGAGGAACCTCCAACACTTCAGATCAAACCACCACAAACATCCCGTATCAGTAGATCGTGTATCTCACACAGCTCACAATACAGAGAGAACACGCGATTAAAGCCGGGGATTAGTACTCTTACTGGCGTAAAAGACTGAAGTTGGATTAAAACAGGATTAATACTGACATCTCACTGGAGTTGGATTTAAGCAGGGGGTTAGTACCTTTACTTCAGTACAGGAACGAAGAACGCTAGCAGCTCGAATGAAACCCACTGTGACACCGACCAGGCAGTGTGTAAGGAGGTTTGAGAGGAGTATGATGGTATGAACGAACCCCACAGTGCTCCTCGTGTTCTCCGTCAGATCTCTTTAGATCTGTGATCGGTCCTAAAACGGATAACGATTGAGTTTACACCCATAAACGCAGCCTCATGTGTGAACCTGCACGGCTCATTACCACGCCTCTGTTCTCTCTGTTCCTGGTGTGAGCTTCACCTTCCCTCGAGCCCAGAACCCAGAAACCGCTCCTGATCCAGTGTAATAACAACATTGGTTCTACGTGTTTTATTAAAGTCTAACCAGTGGAAGGCCATCAGGGTCAGCAGGACCTTCTCTCACTGACTCAATCACTGATTTACACTTTAATATATTTTGATCTATAAATATGTATTAAACTGTACTGCTGTAAGGAGCAGCAACACTGAGGGAATTTTACGTTTGAGTTTTTATCCAATCAGCTTTCAGCCGTCATGTCACGTAGTGTCGTGAGGCCTTCAGAAATAAGCAGCATGGGCTCTTGGTAGCTGAAGCTGTTGCTTTAACCAATCAGATTATGAGTTGTCAGGAGGTGCAGTTGTGGCTCCAGTGAAAGGAGACATGTTGAATTGTGATCATTGTGTTTGTTGCTTTAGTGATGAGATCCTGTGTGTGATGCAGCTCTGATTCCTGTTTTTGTAGAAAGTTCATTTTGTTTATTCGTTACAGAAAGAACGGATCTGAGGGACTCACATTCCTCCGTTCACCACCAGAGACTGACTCCGCCTATCGAATCCACTCAGCGATAGGCTGCAGGAGCCATCCGTCAACACGACCTTCCTCCCCCTGAAACACGGCTTGCAGAACAGAGTGATGGAGGGAAGAGAAAACTCCTGCACAGACAGAGAGAGAGAGAAAGAGAGAGAGAGAGAGAGAGAGAGGCTGACTCATTGTCACTGAGGAACAATAGAACCTTTATGGCACAAAGAACTGTTAATCTTTCCTCTTTCACTCCATCTTTTTCTTCCCCTTCTCTTATTTCTTTTCCTCGCTCTCTCACTTTTTTTCTCTGCTTTCAATTACTAAACCCCCCCCCCTTCCCTCCATCACATCTCTCCCTCAAGCGTTCTCTTCATGCCTCTACAGTTACATGCCCTCTTTTATAGTCTCTCTTTCTTTCCTTGTTGTCCTCATGTGACCTTGTTTTTCTCCTAGTTCTCTCTTTTCTTTACCTTTTCCACTTCGAACATTTTCTTACACTCATTATCACACCATCATTTATTGTCTTTCCATCTCAGTTTTACTCTTTTCTTTTATCTCCTCTTAATTTCTCCTTCCATCATTTATCTCCTTTATTCTTTCTCATTTACTATGCTTTAATCTCTCTCTCTCTCTCTCTCTCTCTCTCTCTCTCTCTCTTTTCATGCCTCTTAATACTTAATACTTTTATTTATTTTCTTCCTTCTTTCCTTGCATGGCCTCCTCTCTCTCTCTCTCTCTCTCTCTCTTCTTTCATTACCTTCCCTACTTCTCTCAGTTACTCTTCTTCCTTTCCACTCCTCTTCTTTACTCTCTCCTGTTCTTTTACTCTCTCCATTTTTCCTATCCCCTTTTCCCCTCTCCTTCTTTTGTGTTCTCGTTCCCCTTTTTTCCAATTATTTTCCCTTCTCTCCATCTCCTTTCCTGTTCCCCTTCTATCTCTCCTTTTCACCCCTCATGCCTTTGATCTGTCCTCTTTTCTCTCTTCTTTCCCACTTTCCTGTCTTCTTTTCCTCTTCTCTCTCCCTCCTTTTCCCCACCCTCTCCTCTCTCTTTCTTTCCACTTCTTACCCTTTTTTCTACCCATCTTTTCTTCTTTTCCTCTCTCTCCCTCTTTCCTTTTCATCTCTCTCTTACTTTTTCCCTCTTTCTTTTTACTCTCATTCTTTATTCTCCCTTCATTCCCTTTCTTTTCCTACCCCTCCTCTTTCTTTTCCCTATCTCTTCCTCTTTATTTTTCCTTATCTCTCTTTCTTTCTTTTCCTAACCGCCTTTCTTTTCTATTCTTTCCTCCATTTCCCCAACTCTTTGCCCTTCTCTTCCTTTTTTCCATCTCTCTCTTTTCTTTATACCCATTTCTCCTCTTTCATTTCTCCTTCTTTTCCTTTCTCCCTCTTTCTTTTTATCTCTCTCTCTTCTTTCATTACCTTCCTACTTCTCTCAGTTACTCTTCTTCCTTTCCACTCCTCTTCTTTACTCTCTCCTGTTCTTTTACTCTCTCCATTTTTCCTATCCCCTTTTCCCCTCTCCTTCTTTTGTGTTCTCGTTCCCCTTTTTTCCAATTATTTTCCCTTCTCTCCATCTCCTTTCCTGTTCCCCTTCTATCTCTCCTTTTCACCCCTCATGCCTTTGATCTGTCCTCTTTTCTCTCTTCTTTCCCACTTTCCTGTCTTCTTTTCCTCTTCTCTCCCTCCTTTTCCCCACCCTCTCCCTCTCTTTCTTTCCACTTCTTACCCTTTTTTCTACCCATCTTTTCTTCTTTTTCCTCTCTCTCTCTCCCTCTTTCCCTTTTCATCTCTCTCTTACTTTTTCCCTCTTTCTTTTTACTCTCATTCTTTATTCTCCCTTCATTCCTTTCTTTTCCTACCCCTCCTCTTTCTTTTCCCTATCTCTTCCTCTTTATTTTTCCTTATCTCTCTTTCTTTCTTTTCCTAACCGCCCCTTTCTTTTCTATTCTTTCCTCCATTTCCCCAACTCTTTGCCCTTCTCTTCCTTTTTTCCATCTCTCTCTTTCTTTATACCCATTTCTCCCTCTTTCATTTCTCCTTCTTTTCCTTTCTCCTCTTTCTTTTTATCTCTCTCTTCTTTTCCAGTCCACTTCCCCATCTCTTTTTTTCCCCTCCTCTTTTTTCCTCTCTCCCTCTTTTACTCACATGGCCGATGGTGTGCAGTGATTGGATGATGCAGTCAGTGGAGGCTCCGCCCATCACAATAGTGTTACAGTATTCTCCTTCCTCCAGGACGTACATGTTCTCTGTGAACTGAGGGCCTTCAAACGCCACCCAGCTGTTACAACACGCACACGCGCACACACACACACACACACACACACACACACACACACACACACACACACACACACACACACACACACACACACACTATAAACATACAAACAGATATAATCCACATATACATCAGCTGTAACACAATATGGTGGTACAAACATTTGAAGTTGTCTGGTTATTACTTACACACGCTAACACAACCAGGTGCAATAGACACAGCAAACACACACACACACACACACACACAAATATATATACATACAGCCAGGCTGCATTGGTGTAAATCATACAACCTCATACAATACACAATCACAATCATCAGCTGTAACACAAATTCACAACCAGCTTTGAGGCACACTCATCTGTGACCCAAACACACACAGCCTGCAAAAACAACACCACGTAAAAAGTCTAACACCCTCCACTCGGACACAAACAGGTTTTCGTCTGGTTGTGTAAGACGTACACACACCTTCCAGCCAGGACTTTACACGAGCGAGGGTGAAATCCGTCTGGTAGGAACGGTGAACTCTCCTCCAGGACCAGATGATCACCAAGAAACCCGGGTTCAGAGAACAACTGCACCTGAAACGCACAACAAAACAACACAGTTTACTTTACTTTCTGTCAGAACGTGTCATGTGACCATTTGCAAAAGCAATATATGCTAATGTCCATTCGTCATATCTAATATCTGCTTTAATGACATTCAGACACAATTACACCGCTCAGCTCTCACCTTGAACCTCGGCAGTCCGGCGGTCTGATCCTGCAGACAAACAAAAACAAGTAGATGTAAAAAATCTTCTCAACAACAATCAGCAACAATTACAATTTATTTAGAATTACAGTTTTGTTGTAGAACATTTGTAAGAGAAGTTCTGGCTCAGCTTCCCATGGGATAAATTAGCGGCCACTTAGCAACACCCTACTGACCACCTACAACACCCTATCAACCACTTAGCAACACCCTACTGACCACCTACAACACCCTATGAACCACCTACAATACCCTACTGACCACAAACAACACCCTACTGACCACCTACAACACCCTACTGACCAAATAACAACACACTTCGATCACCTAGCAACACCCTATGAACCACCTACAACACCCTATCAACCACTTAGCAACACCCTACTGACCACAAACAACACCCTACTGACCACCTAAAACACCCTACTGACCACCTACAACACCCTACTGACCAAATAACAACACACTTCGATCACCTAGCAACACCATATTCTGCAATGTTTATTGCTATTGACAACCTGTCAAACTCAGGCCGTGTAATTATATTTGGCCCGCAAGGTCATATCAAATGTGTATTAGAGCTGCCCGCCAGTATATAGCACATATACCGCTAATACTACAAATCCCAGAATGCTTTGTTGGTGCGTTGGTGCGTCAGTCGAAACCGCTGAAAAAATCCGCGTATCAGCGCTGAATTTACCCGCAGATTTACCGACTTTGAAGCCCAGAAATGCAGATTTGAACTTCTCAGTAATCCGTTTGTGGTTGACGTGGAAAGCCCACCAACCAACCTCCAAATGGAGCTGATTGAACTCCAGTGTAGAGACACGATCAAGTCAAAGTACGACTCTGTGTGTGCTGCACAGTTTCCATGTTTCCTCCCCGACACACTGCTCCAACTCCATGTCCAAACTGCTCAAATCCTCTCTGTGTTCTGTGTTCGGCATCTCATATCTCTGTGAGCAACTGTTCTCTTTGATGAAGATGAACAAAACACCACTCAGGAGTCTCCCTCACGAGATTACAGAAAACATGCACAATTGCAGTAAATTTTTCAATAAATATTGAGTTTGGCCTGCGATTTCGTCCCAGTTTTTAATTTTGGCCCACTGTGAATTTGAGTTTGACACCCCTGACCATTTAGCACCCTAGCGACCACCATAGCAACGGCTTCTAAGTGCCCTAACGTATTTTTAGCCTTGGTTGCAGATGATGATGATGATGATAAAGATGATGATGCAGAGGAAGATGAAGATGTATTATTAGATTGTTACCAGGTACACGGGTTGGATGGAGGAGATCTTGTGATTGCAAGCGCCCCAATCCTCTGGACTCGAGTAGAGCCCTTTCTCCAACACATACACTTCACCGGAGAACGCAGGGTTTTCAAACACCACCCATCTGTACCGAGAGAAACACACACACACACACACACACAGTTTATAAAGTCATAAGAAAGTGTTTCTCTAAGCAAAAACTAAACCTGTATTTACTCATCAATGTGTGTGTGTGTGTGTGTGTGTGTGTGTGTGTGTGTGTGTGTGTGTGTGTGTGTGTAGGTGATCTCCTCGTCTTTAACATTTGACCTTATACAGATCACCTCAAACATCTGGCCTAATTCATAACATCTGAAACATCCTCCTTGATACAGAGCATCTGAAACATCTGGCCTGATACAGAGCACCTCAAACATCTGGCCTGATACAGAACATCTGAAATATCTGACCTGATACAGAGTACTGGTTTTTCAATGATTGTGATCATTCCAGTGCTTTAATGTTTCTATAGCAACAGGAAAAATCAAGGAGGAATTGAACCCATCAGGACGTGTTGCTGAAGGAAAATAATGAGCATTGTCATGATCACACTGACTTCATCATGCTTCATCATGCCACCTGGGGGTTGATTGTTTTCCCGTTTCTACGTGTATCACTCTGTGAATCTGGAGAAATATATCAATAAATATTATTTTTAGATATCCTGAACGTCATGACCCACTTCCTATTTCTGCTCTCCAACTTCCTGAAAAACCTCTCATACGCGATGACTAACATGACAGATTTATCTTAACTAAAGAGAAGAAAACACAAATGTGTGTGTGTGTGTGTGTGTGTGTGAGAGAGAGAGCTGTAACGATGGAGATGGCTCTGTTTTTACACTCACATTCTCTAGCAGTCAGTTTCTCTGTCACACACACACACACACACACACACACACACACACACACACCCCCACCCTCAGGTAATCACATGTAAGCACACATAACCTAATGTAACTTTCACATAACCTCACGTAAACCCAGTGTTACCTCACATTACCTCATGGAACCTTATGTTACCTCATAAAGGTTTATACACCTTGTATAAGCTTTTATGAGGTAACGAGGTAATGATACATGAGGTTGCATCATTACCTCATGTTACCTCATAAAAGCTTATACAACCTCACATTACCTAATGTTACTTCATGTTACCTCATGTAACCACAAAAGCTTATACAACCTCGTGTTACCTCATAAAAACGTATATAACCTCATGTAACATTACCTCATGTTACCTCCTGTAACCTAATAAAAGCTTTTACAACCTCATGTAACCTCATGTTACGTAATGTAAATTAAAATACATGTGTGGGGAGTAGTAGCTCACTGGTGGGGAGTGGTAGCTCAATCATGGAAAGGGGTAGCTCACTGGTGGGAAGGGGTAGCTCAGTGGTGGGAAGGGGAAGCTCAGTGGTGGGAAGGGGAAGCTAAGTGGTAGGGAGGGGAAGCTAAGTGGTAGGGAGGGGAAGCTAAGTGGTAGGGAGGGGAAGCTCACTGGTGGGAAGGGGTAGCTCAGTGGTGGGAAGGGGTAGCTCAGTGGTGGGAAGGTGTAGCTCAGTGGTGGGAAGGGGAAGCTAAGTGGTAGGGAGGGGAAGCTAAGTGGTAGGGAGGGTAGCTCACTGGTGGGAAGGGAAGCTAAGTGGTAGGGAGGAAGCTAAGAGGTAGGGAGGGTAGCTCACTGGTGGGAAGGGTAGCTCACTGGTGGGAAGGGTAGCTCAGTGGTGGGAAGGGGTAGCTCAGTGGTGGGAAGGGGAAGCTAAGTGGTAGGGAGGGGAAGCTAAGTGGTAGGGAGGGGTAGCTCACTGGTGGGAAGGGGTAGCTCAGTGGTGGGAAGGGGTAGCTCAGTGGTGGGAAGGGGAAGCTAAGTGGTAGGGAGGGGTAGCTCACTGGTGGGAAGGGGTAGCTCAGTGGTGGGAAGGGGAAGCTAAGTGGTAGGGAGGGGTAGCTCACTGGTGGGAAGGGGTAGCTCACTGGTTAAGGCGCTCGGCTACTGGTCGGGAGGCCCGAGGTTCAAGCCCCAATATCAATATTTGCCAATCTTGGGCCCCTGAGCAGAGCCTTTAGCCCTTTGTGCTTCAGGGGTGCTGTATCATGGCTGACCCCAGCTTCTGAACAAACTGGGAAATGCACCTAATAAAACACACCTAATAATTATATTACATTATACTGCATTTTATTATATAAAAAAATAAATAATACAATAATAAAATTAAATGAGAAAAGAAAAATATCAACAAACAATATCAATCTTAATCAAAAGCGGTCTATAGTATTATTATTACTATTATTATATTATATTATATTTAAATGAGGTTTTTTGAGTGTGTACTGGTTGTGTAGATTTCAAATCTTTGCTGGAAGTTGTGAAAGACATTAAGAAATTGTGTGTGTGTGTGTGTGTGTGTGTGTGTGTGTGTGTGTGTGTGTGTGTGTGATCAGACAGACACTCACACTCCAGAGACAACTTCAGCGGACTGGGACTTGCTACCGTACGCCGTCTCCTCCATGGCCATGACGGGGACGAGCAGGTCAGCAGTCAGACTCCTCTCACTGAAATCACACTCAGTGAACAACTTCAGCTGAGGAGATACAAAGTCCTGAAGGATACACACACACACACACACACACACACACACACACACACACACTCAGTTACTTCAAAAGGACCCACTCACACAGATAGAGTATATACAAACACACACATACAATCACCTAAGTGTGTAAAGTGAGGACAGTTTTATGAAGGGGCGGGGCTTACCGACTGTAGGGGGCGGAGTGAGAGCAGTGTGTCCCCAGCTCCCCAATCAGAGCAGTCGACATATTCACCCTCCTCCAACACGTACTGACGACCCTCAAACTCTGGCTCTGTGTAGCCCACCCACCTACACACACACACACACACACACACACAATCACTACTAAAGAGTCACAGTCACATGACCTAGGCTAAAGGGACGCTAAAGTAATTAATAATTTTTTATTTGAATCATTTAAAATAATATATATTTAAAAAAAAATTCTAAGTAAATGTAAATTTGCTTTAATAACAATAGATCAATTTGACAGTTATTAATATTTAAAAATCATAAAATAATAATTATTATAAAACAATAAATATTAAATGATATTCTATTAGTAGAATAATTTAGTATTATAATAACTCATACTGCAATTATTAATATAATTATAATTACTTTTAATGAGTAAAATGTCAGTAATGCAGGTCATGTGACCCAGCAGGTGCCCTTTATTCATATCATCCTTATTTATTTCATAAATCATCAAATCCTGAGCAGAAATCCCAGAATGCTCTGCAGCGGTGATGAACGATCCACTTACAGGCCACTGAGGATCTTCAGAGAGCCGATCGACGTCAGCTTCTTCTTCTTCTGGTCTGTGTTCGGCCCATCACCTTCACACTCCTCCTCATCTTCCTCAGAGATGTTGTGCATGTCCGTGTCAATCTCCAGGCAGGAGCCCTGGAACTGAGGATCCTCATACAACACGGCCTGAGAGAGAAAGAGAGTGAGAGAGACAGAGAGGGGGCGGGGGGGGGGAGAGAGTGAGAGAGAGAGAAAGAGAGGGGGTGGAGAGAGAGAGAGAGAGAGGGGGAGAGAGGGGAGACAATAAATAGACAATATGCATAATTAAATAAAAAAAGACAAAAATTTCCGTATTCAAATAAAGATTTTTTAAAATAATCACAGAATTTAAAATAATTAAACAGAACATTAGTAATAGATCAAATGAATTATATAAAAAAAGTTGAATTAGTTACAGAACCAACTATAAAATTGAAAGCTAGCAGTGGTTGCTAACTTGTTTGCCACTGAAGCTAGCTATGATTTGTTGGTAAACAGGATCTGCTGCTGAACCAGACAGGAACGTGTGAAGGGAACGGAATGCTCGTTTTGCCCGGGCCTATGCGTGTCCAGAATGCTAGGAATTCTGGGATCCCGTCCTGAGCTTCCTCCCCACGGCAACGTTTGGCGTTGCAGCAACACGTTTCCTCATGCGGTGATCACTAATAACAATCAGCTCCAGGAGGCATGTTCAGGAGATGATTCTACTGAAATGCTTTATTTCATTTATTTATTATTATTATTAATAATAATACTATAATTTTATATAAAATTACATTAAATCCTCTAATCATTTATTAGCATAAATTCTCTTCTTAATATATTTTAGTTTGACAATCTTTTTTTTTTTAAGATTTTTATTTTTTATTTAAACTATTAATGCAGTTTATTTGATATATATAAATAATTATATTCATATTTAGAAGACTAAAAACTGGAACTGTTTCATCATATAAGCAGAAGCGTACGTCAAGCTCTTTAATTATTATACATAATAATAAATAAAAAAATGTGTCCTCTATAATTTATTTTTCTTTTCTCTCTTGTTGCTGTAATCAACACAGAGATGCTCCTGACTAGACACTTGTTCAAGCAAATCCTTTAAGCTGAATCCAGCCCCTTTAACTGTGTCTGAGCATGCCCAGTTTAAACCTGTTTCAACGCCTGAAACACACACACACACACACACACACACACACACACACACACACACACACACACACACACTTCTAAATGAACGCCACCCAGTGCCTTAACATTTCCTCTTGTTGGAAAGTAATCATTATGTTGTTGTAGAATAAAAGTGGTGAGCACAGATATGCTTATTTACACACACACACACACACACACACACACACACACACACACACACACAATAGCAATGAAATGTGATGGTGAGCCGTAAAAAACTGCGAGATCCTACAGCGTTTTTTAAAAGTAATAAAAAAAAAAGTGTACCATATTTTATATATATATAATTAATTATTAATTATATTTTTTGATAATATTAATAATAATAAAAATAATATTGATTAATTATTAATTATAATATATATATATATATATATATAAATTATAATTAATTATTAATTATATTTTTTGATAATATTAATAATAATAAAAATAATATTGATTAATTATTAATTATAATATATATATATATATATATATATATATATATATATATATATATATATAAATTATAATTAATTATTAATTATATTTTTTGATAATATTAAAATAATAAAAATAATATTGATTAATTATTAATTATAATAATAATAATAATATATATATATATATATATATATATATATATATATATATATAAATAAAATTAATATTATATATAAAATATTTTGCCTTGAAAAACATGAAATTCTACTGAAAAAAAAATGCAAAAAAAATAATAAATAAAATAAAAAACAATTTTAACAAAGAAAGGCAATGTTATTAGTTTAGAATTTTAAAAAAATAATAAATTATTCTAATATAAAAATCTAATAAACTCAAATTCTATGACACAAACAATGCAACATCTTTTGAAACTAAATCAAACAGAAATTCATCTGGCAGAACTAGGCTGGTGAGAGCACGAGGGTTTATATGTATGGCCAAAAGTTTGTGAACATCTGACCACAAGATCTATTTCAACATCCTATTCCGCATTTAGTCCCTATTTCCTGTTATAATGAGCTCCACTCCTCTGGGAAGATGTTCCACTTGATTTTTGTGGTTCATTTGGTGAGATCTATTCAGCCACAAGGGTGTTAGTAAAGTCAGGCACCAAAGATGTCCTGTACAATTGTGTATGTCCAGATATCTGGAAAAGTCAAGTGTCCCAATACTTTTGGCCATACATGTAGCTGCTACAAGGTAAACAAAGAGAACTTGTACTTGGAAGTTTGCACAGTTTAAACCAGGACAAGGATTCAGGAAGGGTGATATATGTTTGTGTGTCTCTGTGTGTGTGTGTGTGTGGTTGTAAAGTGAACTGACCCGCACTTCGTGAGGATTTTCCACCTTGATTCCACCCTGAAACAGAGAAAGGCAGAAGGTTACAGTTGTTCGTGTTCGTGTGGGGAAATAAACACTGAATAACGGTTCTTTACCATTTTGAGAGGACGTAAAGATCCGACGAAGGGATCGTGAAAACCCCACGACTCTGGACACGGATACTCTCCTACAGCCAACACCGACAACATACCCTGGAAATCCGGATCACTGAACACTAGCCAACTACACACACACACACACACACACACACACACACACACACACACACACAGTATGGAGACACAAACACGGAGACAGACAGACACAAACAGACAGACAGACAGAGATAGAGACAGACAGACAGACAGACAGACACAGACAGACAGAGAAAGACGGAGACAGCGTGCAGACACAGACAAACACACACAGACAGAAAGAAAGACAGACAGACAGACAGAGACATCCGCAGACAGACACACAAAAAACAGAGACATTAACAAATGTATTCAAATGTCAGTCACTTTTATAAATTATTTAAAACATTTTACTGTATTATTGTTGTTCTCATATCTTTTAATGGACAGATTATTCATCCTGACATTATTTCACAATATTTTACTAAATATACTCCATACAGAATTATACAGATTTATTAAAAAGCTAAAAAAAAACATAAGTCCAGAATTCTGCAGTTTTAACACCATATAACTGAAAGTATGTGCACCCCAGGCTAAGAGACAGTCGGGGCACAAATTTATGGTCAAATCTGAGAGCGGTAAAAAGCACCTTATTTAATGTGTTGTATTTGGAAACAGTGTCAGGCTTCAGGGCTCAAACATCTCCCACACTGCAGATTTATTAACTCCAGACACGCAGTAGCAGGTCTTAGACATTCCACTGAACCTGCATCCACAACTTTCTCTCTCACTCTCACCGAGTCTGTCTGTCTGTCTGTCCAACTGTCTCACTCTCACCGAGTCTGTCTGTCTAACTGTCTCACTCTCACCGAGTCTGTCTGTCTGTCTAACTGTCTCACTCTCACCGAGTCTGTCTTTCTGTCTAACTGTCTCACTCACCGAGTCTGTCTGTCTGTCTAACTGTCTCACTCTCACCGAGTCTGTCTGTCTGTCTAACTGTCTCACTCTCACCGAGTCTGTCTTTCTGTCTAACTGTCTCACTCTCACCGAGTCTGTCTGTCTGTCTAACTGTCTCACTCTCACCGAGTCTGTCTGTCTAACTGTCTCACTCTCACCGAGTCTGTCTGTCTGTCTGTCTAACTGTCTCACTCTCACCGAGTCTGTCTGTCTGTCTAACTGTCTCACTCTCACCGAGTCTGTCTGTCTCTCTAACTGTATCACTCTCACCGAGTCTGTCTGTCTGTCTAACTGTCTCACTCACACTGAATCTGTCTGTCTAACCGTCTCACTCACACTGAATCTGTCTGTCTAACCGTCTCACTCACACTGAATCTGTCTGTCTAACTGTCTCACTCACACTGAATCTGTCTGTCTAACTGTCTCACTCTCACAGAATCTGTCTGCCTAACTGTCTCACTCTCACCGAGTCTGTCTGTCTAACTGTCTCACTCTCAACGAGTCTGTCTGTCTAACTGTCTCACTCTCACTGAGTCTGTCTGTCTAACTGTCTCACTCCCAACGAGTCTGTCTGTCTAACTGTCTCACTCTCAACGAGTCTGTCTGTCTAACTGTCTCACTCTCACCAAATCTGTTTGTCTAACTGTCTCACTCTCACAGAGTCTGTCTGTCTAACTGTCTCACTCTCACAGAGTCTGTCTGTCTGTCAGTCTAACTGTCTCACTCTCACAGAGTCTGTCTGTCTAACTGTCTCACTCTCACTGAGTCTGTCAGTCTAACTGTCTCACTCTCACAGAGTCTGTCAGTCTAACTGTCTCACTCTCACAGAATCTGTTTGTCTAACTGTCTCTCTCTCGATATTAGATTGTTTGACTCTTTTTTTAAACAAAAAGTTAAACTTTTGTACCCTAAACACTTAAAAACTGTCTGGAGAACTGTCTTAGATGTAGAGAACTCCACAGCTACAAATGATTTTTCAATCCAAACAAGAACCCTCAACTCCACAAAGAAGCGAGTGAGGAACTCTTTTCTTTCTCTGCACACAAAGCTGAATATAATTTCCTGTAAATGAGAAACAGGCCTCATGTAGAGTGGCACTGCCAAAGTGCTGGGCTCCACCCAAAGTGCCTGCGCTCTTTCTCTAAAACACACGGCTTTGCCAGCTTCCTCTGCACTAAACAAACTGCTGTAATCTGAGAGCAGGCTGAGGAACACTCACACTCCGGAGTGGACCTTGATGGATCCAGCGCTGTGGGGACGCCCGAAGGTACCGAGTTCGATTATGTCATCACAGAACGAGGACAGCCGGCCCAGTCCGTTAGGTTCTGAGAAGATCTCGATCCTCGGCAGGCTGTAATCCTGAGGCAGAAAACACCAAAAAAATCTAAACGCTGGAAACACTCTGGAAAGTCCCCCTCCTCCTCAGCCTGGAGGACTAAATCTATTTAGGACTAAATCTATATAGTATAATATAGTACAATGTAGTATATAATGTAGTATTGTATAATATAGTGTAGTATAATATAGTATATAATGTAGTATAGTTTAATGTAGTATAGTAAAATATAGTATAATGTAGTATATAATGTGGTATAGTATAATATAGTGTAGTATAATACAGTATAATGTAGTATATTATATAGTATAGTATAATATAGTATAATGTAGTATAATATAGTATAATATAGTATAATGTAGTATAGTATAATATAGTATAATGTAGTATATAATATAGTATAGTATAATGTAGTATAGTATAATATAGTATAGTATAATGTAGTATAGTATAATATAGTATAATGTAGTATAGTATAATATAGTATAGTTTAATGTAGTATAGTATAATATAGTATAATGTAGTATATAATATAGTATAGTATAATGTAGTATAGTATAATATAGTATAGTATAATGTAGTATAGTATAATATAGTATAATGAGTATAGTATAATAGTATAATGTAGTATATAATATAGTATAGTATAATGTAGTATAGTATAATATAGTATAATGTAGTATAGTATAATATAGTATAATGTAGTATAGTATAATGTAGTATAGTATAATATAGTATAATGTAGTATAGTATAATATAGTATAGTATAATGTAGTATAGTATAATATAGTATAATATAGTATAGTATAATGTAGTATAGTATAATATAGTATAATGTAGTATATAATATAGTATAGTATAATGTAGTATAGTATAATATAGTATAGTATAATGTAGTATAGTATAATATAGTATAATGTAGTATATAATATAGTATAGTATAATGTAGTATAGTATAATATAGTATAGTATAATGTAGTATAGTATAATATAGTATAATGTAGTATAGTATAATATAGTATAATGTAGTATAGTATAATGTAGTATAGTATAATATAGTATAATGTAGTATAGTATAATATAGTATAGTATAATATAGTATAGTATAATGTAGTATAATATAGTATAGTATAATGTAGTATAGTATAATATAGTATATAATATAGTATAGTATAATGTAGTATAGTATAATATAGTATAGTATAATGTAGTATAGTATATATAGTATAGTATAATGTAGTATAGTATAATATATAGTATAATATAGTATAGTATAATATAGTATATAATGTAGTATATAATGTAGTATAGTATAATATAATATATAATGTAGTATATAGTATAATAGTATAGTATAATATAGTATATATAGTATAATGTAGTATAGTATAGTATAGTATAATAGTATATAATATAATATAGTATATAATGTAGTATAGTATAATATAGTATAATATAGTATATAATGTAGTATAGTATAATATAGTATATATATAGTATAGTATAATATAGTATAATATATAGTATAATATATAATGTAGTATAGTAGAATGTAGTAGAATGTAATATATAGAGTGGTATAGTGTAATATAGTATAGTATAATGTAGTATAGTATAATATAGTATATATAATGTAGTATAGTTTAATGTAGTATAGTATAGTATAGTATAATATAGTATATAATATAGTATATAGTATAATGTAGTATATATAATATAGTATAGTATAGTATAATGTAATATAGTATAATGTATATAGTATAGTATAATATAGTATAGTATAGTATAATATAGTATAATAGTATAGTATAATAGTATAGTATAATATAATATAGTATAATGTAGTATAGTATAATATAGTATATATAATGTAGTATAGTATAATGTAGTATAGTATAGTATAGTATAATGTAGTATATAATGTAGTATAGTATAATGTAGTATAATGTAATATATAGAGTGGTATAGTGTAATATAGTATAATGTAGCATATAAAGTGGTATAGTATAGTGTAGTATAGTATAGTGTAGTATATAATGTAGTATAGTTTAATGTAGTATAGTATAATGTAGTATATAATATAGTATAGTATAATGTAGTATAGTATAATATAGTATAGTATAATGTAGTATAGTATAATATAGTATAATGTAGTATATAATGTAGTATAGTAGAATGTAGTAGAATGTAATATATAGAGTGATATAATGTAGTATAGTAGAATGTAGCATATAAAGTGGTATAGTATAGTATAGTATAGTATAATGTAGTATATAATGTAATATAGTTTAATGTAGTATAGTATAATATAGTATAATATAGTATATAATGTAGTATAGTATAATGTAGTATATAATATAGTATAGTATAATATAGTATAATGTAGTATAGTAGAATGTAGTAGAATGTAATATATAGAGTGGTATAGTGTAATATAGTATAGTATAATGTAGTATAGTGTAATATATAGAGTGGTATAGTGTAATATAGTATAATGTAGCATATAAAGTGGTATAGTATAGTGTAGTATAGTATAGTGTAGTATATAATGTAGTATAGTTTAATGTAGTATAGTATAATATAGTATAATGTAGTATATAATGTAATATAGTTTAATGTAGTATAGTATAATATAGTATAATGTAGTATATAATGTAGTATAGTAGAATGTAGTATAGTGTAATATATAGAGTGGTATAGTGTAATATAGTATAATGTAGCATATAAAGTGGTATAGTATAGTGTAGTATAGTATAATGTAGTAAATAGATTACTTTTTACTGACTAATTTTATTATGTTTTGTTATTAGACTAATTTGTTTTTGCAGTAGATGAAATGAGAGTGTGGAGGATTTTGGCCGTATTTGGTCGTAGGGATTCTGTAAAGCTTTAACCACTAAACACCAAAACCATAAACACCAGATCACAGAGGATTAAACTACTAAACAACGACACACACCGATACTCATACCGGCTAAAACTCAGGCTCCGGAAATTCCCTAAATCCTTCCCGCGATTTAATTATGTTGTTCTGTTTCTCAAGCACAAGCTGAAAAGCAGCTCGAGCTAAAACCTCACAAATCTCATAATATAATAAAATCTAGCAGGGATACGATTAATGATTTAATGGTAGTGGTACAGATATTTAAAATAATTAAATACATATAAATAAGGCAGAATAAGATAGAATTTGGCCATATGCTAAATAATTTAACATATAGTAAATACTTCAACATTTTATTATTAGAAAGGCGTATTTACTATAATTGTTATATCTTTTATTTACAGAAATACATTTTAGTCTCATTCTGATTGGTCAGAAGCTACTGATTAATTTACATATATATCAGTTTAGTATTGTGTTCGTATGTAAACATTATACAGAAATATCTTGTCATTAAAGTACAGTGTATAATTTTAAATAATGCTATATATAATGCTAATGCTAATTCTATAATATTATAATTCTATAGTAGTATAGTGTAGAATTGTGAAATAGTGGAATGTAGTGTAGTGTAGTATTGTGTAGAATTCTATATTAGTGTATTATTGTGAAGATGTTGCGATGGGTTTCTAAAACGTTAATTAGTTTCCTCTCAATTAGCTTTTATGCAGTTAATAAGGGATCTCTATTCTAAAGGAATCATGATGTTACATTACACAAAGCTCCTCAGCTCTCTACAGGTTCCTGAGACCTTCGAAATATCTGGCACACACTGATGTGTCAAATCTAAAATCCAGTCCCTTGCCAATTTCATGTTCCATCCTGAACCTTCAGCATGACAGCTTCTGACTTTCACACAAGACCGATATTATCAGCTCCTTCTCAAAAACGGTGGTGAACACAGAGTTTCAGAATATTTCTGGAAGCTTGCGTAGACCCGTGTAGTAGAATAAACGTGTGAGTCAATAGCAGGAGTCGCCTGTGCTCACAACCGAGAAACGTGTCGACCTTAAACCTGCTGAGATTACACGAGGGGAAAACGTTCACGCTCTCCCGTCTATAGCGAGCGCAATCTTCATCTCCAATCAGGAGAAGCTTCAGGTGTTTTACACAAAATATCAGCAATGATTCAGAACCTCTTACCCTCACAGCCAGACGAATGGAACCAATCACCATCGGTTTGTTTGGAATGGGAATCCCGTCTGGACCCACTTCCTGGTTAGGTTCCGGCTCCGCCCACTCGTTCACCAATTCCGTCGGCCCTTCCTCCAGTGCGATGATCCGTCCTTGGAATCCTGGTTTTTCATAGAGCAGCCAACTGGACAGAAAGGAACGTCGCTAATGAGCATTTCATGATACGCAATATTTGTGTACAATCAGACGTGAGATGTGTAATGATGTTTACCCCAGGCAGGGTATTTACATTAGATAGGTGTTCTTCTCTCTCAGAGGAACACAGTCATCGTTAGTCATCGTTCTTCTGAGTCACATCAAAGACTCTTTTAAATGAATGAATGCTCTTTTGACTAAAACCCTATAGTTCATGACTGATCTCTAGCTGCTGACTTCTTGGACTCTGTTTGCGTGTGAATTCCACCTGGTTTTGACTTTATTGTTGCCCATCGTTTTGGATTTGATTGCTTGCTTTAATAAAGATTAGTTGTTTTTACTGCACTTGCGTTCGCTTTTGTAAGTTTCATTTAATTTCCAGCTTCAATGTTTAACATTTTAAGGTCCTTACAACTCAAATACATTTGATTAAAATCGAATCAAGTTTTAACAATGGACATCATCACAAAGTTGCTTAATGGAAATAAACAGATGAAGAATAATCATTTTAACTACAGAGTCTGGAGCAGATTATCACGATCGGGATCGGTGCGTTTTGAGCCGCCATGATCTCACTAAACTGACCGAGCAGGCCAGGGGATTTCCTGGAATTCGCTCTTCCACAAAGCAAAGACTTTGTTTTGCATTAAAGTTTTTTTTTTAACTACAGTAGGAATTCCTTCAGGGGAGGGTGGGATTAAAAAAAAATGTATTACGTTATGCAAAGGCAATTAACGGTTCATTCAAACAATCGTCTTTCCCACTTTCCCACGTAAAATACTCCCGTTTACTCCGCTGAAAAAGAACCGGACATTTGTTTCCCTACTAAGCAAAACTTCTCACCATCCTCTGATGGCTTTCAGAGAAATAACAGGCGAGAGCTGTAACGACGTAGCGTCATCGACGTCCCTGAACACCTCGTACGCCTCGCCACCGAACTCGGCTCGCTGGAAGATGACCAGCTGTGAGGAAACACAACCTCGTTAGACTCGGTGAGAACATTGTTTAATCACGGTGCAGAATGATTTGCTACAGTACCTTCCCGGGTCGCTTGTGAAACTCTCTGACGGTTGTTATCTGCAAAAGGAAATAAAGTTCTTGGTTACTCCATAACATTACTAGCTGCGACTTGACTTATATGATCGATATGTGCTTTCTGAACATCTCATTCCACATGGAGTCTTCATGTGCTGGTATAATAGTCTCTACTCTTCTGGAAAGATGTTCCACAAGATGTTGTGGAGGTTCATTCAGATGCAAGGGTGTTAGTAAAGTCAGATACTGATGGAGAGGAGAAGGTGAGAAGGCCTGGGGTGTTCACATTCATTCGTGTTCAATAGAGCTCGATAGCAGGAGATCATCCACTCCAACCCATGAAAAGCAGATCTTCATGAACCTGTATTTGTGAACAGGCTTGGGCCAGGCCTCCTCACCTTACCCTACATCAGTACCTGACTTTACTAACACCCTTGGGGCTGAATAAATCTCACAAAAATCACCACAGAATCTAGTGGAACATCTTCCCAGAAGAGTGAAGGCTTTAAAAAAAAAAAAGCAAACCCTCCTAGATGAAGTGAAGGAAAGATTCCATGCTGCAGCATCCAGACACGATTGTGCAATTATGAGCCTCCAACTTTGTGGGAACAGTTTGGGGAAGATTCACATCTGGGTGGAAAAGTCGGGTGTCCCAATACTTTTGCCATTGAGTGAATCAAAAGAACCATCCAAGGTTCTTCTATCAATATTGTTCCTCAGAGCATTATCTTTCCTCTTCGTCAGGGGAAGTGGGAGTTCAGTGGTTAAGGCTCTGGGTTACTATTCGGAAGGTCGGGGGTTCAAGCCCCCGAATGGCCAAGCTGCCACTCTCAGGGCCCTTGAGCAATTAAACCTGATTAAATGTGGATGATGTGAGGTTTATGGATGTGGTGAGGGAAGACATGCAGGTAGTTGGTTTGAAAGAGGCAGATGTAGAGGACAGGGGGGGTATGGAGACAGATGATCCGCTGTGGCGCCCCCTTATGGGAGAAGCGGAAAGTAGAAGAAGAAGAAGAAGAAGAAGAAGAAATGTGGATGCTGTGCATAAAAGAACATCGAAAAACATTCTGAAAGGTTTATATGAGCACCATCATCTAACATGGGAGTTGGCCTTCAAAAGGAAGGGGAGTGGCACCTTAATGTACCCTAAGATTCAGGAGATGTTTATACTACCTGACCAATAAGCCAAAGCCCTGAGGGTCTACATTCCTCCTGCTCCGAGTATATAATTCATGAGCTGAAACCTGAGAACCAAACATGATTGTGCAGGAAACAGGAAATCTTACACCATGTTCCTACTCACCTGAGTGTGTGCAAGTGATGGCAATTTGGTTTGTTGTTCTGGTGGTTTGCGTGGAAAGATTGATGCTGGAGGCTCCGGAAGCTTGTTCAGACCTGTGTTTGTGTCAGGGGCTTCAGAACTGACTTCCATCGGGATTCCCGTGAACACAGAAGATGCTTCTAGGCTCTGAGAGCCACCTGAATTGTCAGATTCTTGATCCTTTTTCAGGGATTTCCCCAGAACATCTTGAAGTTTGATTTCGGAGAAATTTGGAAGAGGCGGAGGAGTCAGTGGACTCTTCGGTGAATCACCAGGAACTCCAGGAGGTATCACAAGATCCGTCAAGTCCTCTTCTGCCCTTCCCTGGGGTGCAACTTCAGACGTCGTCACATTCATGTCTTCTGATGTCAGAACTTGTTGGGATGCTGTAGGAGACGAGGACCCACTGGAAAAAGCTTCATTTGGAGGTCTCCGTAAGTTAGAAGTGTTCATGAGGTTTGAAAGGATGGACATTCTTTCTAACCGTGAAGACACTTTTGCAGGAGTTTCAGCACTTCCTTGATCTGCTCCATTCTCCTTATTGTCTGCCGTCTTTTCCTCTTTGTCTTTGTCTTGTCCTCGCCTGGAGGCCAACGCTTTAAAGATCATACTGTCTTCGGTTCCTTTGCGTTTCAGAAGCTGTTTATTTCTCACATCTTCGCTTTTCTTCTTGATCAACATGGCCGGAGAGGGATCTTTTGGGCCTGTGGTTTTCCTAATCCCAAACTTAAACTCCTCAGGATCAAAGGTTTTCTCAAAGTGATCTTCTTTAATAGCAGGCAAGGCAAACGGAGGTGAAATCATCCTGGACTTGCTGTGCTTCTTAGGAGGAAAAGAAAAAGGAGAGCAGAGTTCTTTGATTTTGCGTATGAAGTCTTCCGAATCGTCCGAGGTTTCCAGGAGGCTTTCGTCACTGGCCGAACAGTCCATTTTCCTCTCCATTTTATTTTGCTTCTTTTCAAAACCCTGGTCGACATCTAGCCAGCTCGATGGAGACTCGTTTTTCGAAAACTGTTTCGAAACCAAAAGAAAGTCCTTAGCGGTCATTTTTGGAGGAGATGATTTCTCTGAGTCTGGGGAATTCTGAGATTTCTTGGGGTCGAGATTCTGTTGCTGGATGATGGTGCTGGTTTTTTTAACCTCAGTCATTTCCTCGGTTTGGAAGGTCACTTGCTCTGTACCTTTTGGTTTCTCTGCTTTCCTAACGCCAGGCTTCTGACCTCCATGCTGAAGATGCTCCAGTTTCGTTTTGGTAACAGGTTTCCTTGTGGTTTCCTCCTTGACAGATTCTGCATCTTGCACCTTAGCTGGAGCCTCTGTAATGGAGGACTTAGAGACTTTTAGTTCGTCCTTGAGGTCTTGAGGAGGTGTAGGAACTTCTGCCTCCTTGTGACCTCCTGCATCTGAGGTTTTAGACAAAGCGTTTACTGCAAGACCGCTCACGCTCAGTTCTTCACGCTCAGATTTTGGTGCATCCTGTGTGACTGATGCTGTATTAGATTGCTGAATGTTTACAATCTTGAGATCTTTGGACTCTTCCTGGATGCCCACTGACGGCTTGCTTGATATTTTGTCCACCTTTTTAGGAGTTGGTCTCTCCTGATCTGCAACAAGTAAAGTGTCCTTGGTGATAAGATCAGATTTGACTCGAGGTGCACCAATATCTAGTGGCTTTATAAGTTCAGACTCATCTGTTCCTGGTTTTGTTTCCTCAGCAACCTTTTCAGTATTTACATGATCAGATGTTTGATTTTGAGCCTTCAGGTCTGCTGTATGGTCTTGAGATTTAACGATCACCTCCTTCAACTTGATAGCTCCTTCCACTTCCTCTTGAGATGCGTGAAGTGGTGCGAACTCTGGAGTATGGCTCACATCTTCACCGTTGTTTGCTTTTTGGTTAAATGAATCAAGTTGAGGTTTGAAGTCTTCTGTATTCTCCACAGCCTTCACGCCTGCTTTAGGTGACTCTCTGGCTTTGTCTGGTTTCTGTTTAGAATCTGCATCATGATCTTCGGTTTTATCCGAACTCTGCACTTGTTCCACATTCTCCAGTTTATTTTCAGACACGTGGGATGACCTGAACTCCGCTGTAGGTTCTGCGTTCTGCATGTCTTGGCCCTGGGTTTCCTTTACAGAACTTTCAGCAGCCTCTTCTTTAGCTTTTCCTGCTTTCTTCTTAACCTCCTGAGGTAAATCTATGCCCATTTTGTGGTCCTTGGTCTTATTATCCACACCTGGCCCAGAATCAGTCTCATCTTTCTTCTGTGCAGCTTCTTCACTTAATTTTGAGACTGTTTTGAACTTGATCTTCTTATCTACACTTGACACCTTCTCAGGTTTGCCTGTTTTCTGTACAGACACTTGAGCTGGAGTTTCTGAGTCTGCTCCAGCCTGGTTCTGCTCCTTTTTAGATGCTTCAGATAGGGTTTTAAGATCTAAAGTAGTCTCTATGGTCACTTCCTGAGCTTCTTTGGAAACATCTAACTCCTTTTTAGGTGGAGTTTTGAAGTCTGGTGTGGGATCACTGTTCTTCATACTCACACTCTCCAGGTTCATTCTCTGATCCTTGACTTCAGTTGCATTGGACTTGCCCTGGTTTTCTTCAGCAGTTTGAGTTACCAGGTCAGTAATAACTTCTGATGCGTCCACACTTCCATTCAGATTTTCTGCCTTGTCCAGCTTCTGGTTCGATACTTGGAGTGTAGTCTGAGAATCTGCATGGAGATCTGCTTTCACTTTTTCCACCTCCCTTCTGGATTTAGGTTTGGTTGGACATTTTGCACGTGGTGAGGATCTGGTTTCAGTTGAAGCCTTAACCACCACATTCCCAGCAGCTTGGTCACGTTCAGCAGGGCTTAGAGGACCGTTGACTGGAGATGAATCATCGCTTTCTGGCTTGGCATCAGAAAGCGAGGGTTGCTTGGGTGAGTCATCTTCTCCGAGCTGGTCCTCTGCAGGCTGTTTTGGCGTGCTGGGCGGAGTCAGGCGAGGCAGCCTGCTTCCTGTTGGTGAAGCTTCAGCCTTCACCCTTGTTGTGCCCTTTGGCCCAACGGCTCGTGTTTCATTTGTAGTTTTGTCTTTCTTATTTTCCGGTTGCTCCGACTCTGAAGGAGTGCGAGGCTTGTTCTCATTTTCAGTTTTATTCACATCTTTGCTTTTGCTAACTGAAATTTTCACTGGTCTGCTTTTGGGAGATTTTTCAGCAGGAGTTTGTGATCGTGTCTTTGACTTCGCACCTTCTTTAGAATCCTTAGTTTCTGACCCACCAGGAGATGACGGCTGCTCCAGGTTCTCCTCAGCGCTTATTGGCTTGGAATCCTTTTCTTTCTTCGGTTCTTTGGGATAAGGTGGTTTAGGTGGTGCCTGACTGGGTTTGCTCTCTACAACCTCCACCACAGTTAGGTCTGGTGCGCTGGTCTCAGTTGTTGATTGACGTGGAGGCGCTCGGGGTTTTGTAACATTGTTACTCGAGCTGGAGTTACTTCTCTCAGTCTCACGTGTCTGAGCTGGAGAGGAAACTGACGCATCGGGTGACACGCTCGGGTTTGGTGTTTTGCTCGGCTTTGGCAGAATTTCAGGAGGTGTTTTCTTTGGAATCTTTGACTTGTCTGTAGACTTAGTAAACACACCAGGCTGCTCTTTTGTAGTCGGAGATTTATTCAGCTTTTTCTCAGAGACGTTTTGTGTAGGCTTTTTTGTACTTTCCTCTTTCGTGGCCTCGAAGTTACGGCTTGTAACTCGACCCACGCTGGCTTTTGTCTTCAGTGCCACTGGCGGAGCTGGACCTTTTCCAGCACTCGCTCCGTTTGTTCCACCGCTCGCTTTGTCCACTGTTCGTTTAGACCCTGCAGCCAGGTTCGGACGATTTCCAGCACCTGAACTCGTAACTCTGATCTGTTCCTTGTATCCAGGCATCTCTAGCAAATCCTCTCCAGGATCTGAGACGTTATTAAGAGGCTCTGAGGGAATCTCTACATCATCATCATGCTTGTGTCTTGTGTTAGCTTCCTCTTTTATAAACACATCCCCGCTTTCACTGGTAGAGTCGTATGACTGCTGGTCAGGCTTTGTGATTTCCACACTGACGTTCTTGAGGCTTGGCAGACTGTGGAAGGAAAACAAAAATAGTTTTATTCAGTAGAAGAATCAGCAGAACAACAAAACGGGTTAGCATTGTTGATAAATTCCAGGGCTTACAATATAATTAAAAAATCTAATCTAATTATGTCTGACTCCTTTCATCGAACAACAGCACAAAGTCCTCGATCTGAACAACAAAGTAATGTAATGATGCATCTAGGAATCTAGGCATTCCACGACAAGGAACGTTTTGTTTCAAATGTAATTCGATTCAGACATAAATATCACCAGAAATATCATTAGCCTACGGACTGAACTTAGCGTCTTTCTAGTTTTTCCCCAACAGCTGGTTAGCACCATGACCCAGCCCTAAATACATGCTGAACTTGAACACAAGTACATCCATGAATAACGATTCAGATTTAAAACACGCTCGAACATGCAGTGTTTGTACACCAGAGCGCCGTTCTGATCGGTAATAAAAGCTTCAAGATGTATAATAACCGACAATGAGTCACATAAACCGCTCAGGGGGAACAGAAAAACCATTAAAATCCTGAACTGTACACACTTCAGAAACTTTCACACTGCTGATGAGGAACTCCAGCATCAGGCCTGAGCAACTCATCACTTTCTACTTCTTTACCAATAAATCACTTCTGAAAATCCGTGTCCTTCTGATTTGTCGTTCACGTTCGTGTAATTTCCAGATCTTTTGAAAAGCCAAGGGACGTTATTGTCCTGCTCTCATATAGAAATTCATGGGAAAAAGGAGATCGTGTTACATGGCCAGTTCTCATCTAGATCATAGAAACAAAGGGTTTTATTCCTGCACGAACGCGCAGGAGAAACGCACGGACACACGAACACACTAAAAGCAGCGCAAAAACACGACTTACATTCTGACTTCAGATTTCTGCTTGCTCTGGGAGTTTGCGCTCGTCGTGCTCGTCTCTTCTTGTTCTCCGTCCAGACTCGACTGCGAGTTCAGCCACACTTTCTTGGCGAAGAACTTTTCACTGGTGGAAAGCTTGACGCTCCTGCGTTTCTCGGCTTTACTCAGCTCTTGCGGTTCCTCTTCGGGCTTCACTTCCACGGCGTCCTGATAAACCGACGAATCGGAGCCTGAATCCTGCGCGATGAGAGAAGCTACGAGGCCCAGCACAGGACTCTGTCGGACGGGTGTGACCTGACCAACTGAGCTGCTCTCGCTCCCTTCCTCCTCCATGTGCGTTTCCACCCACATGGCTTTGTGCACCTGTAGAGATGAGGGCGAGGCCTGAGCAGACCCATTCTCCGCCTCAGGGGATGAAGGTTTTGTAGGGCTTAAAGGATCTTGAGAGCCGCCGCTCAGCTTGCGGGGTCTTCTCCTGCTTGAAGTTTTCTTCCCCATGCTTTCGGTGCAGCTTTGATCCGAAGAGCTGGAATCGCTCCTGGACTTGGATCTCAGCGTCACCCCGGTGAGAGCGCTGTAATTCCCTTGTCCTCCCACGACCGGCTTCAGGGCCGTCTTTTTGACGTCTGGAGATCTAACCTCGGAGTTTAACGTAATCTCTGTGCATTTCTCAGTGATCCGGCTCTCCGCTCCTTCTCCGGTGACGCTGATCTCCTCCAGGAACACCCGGAGCTTCTTGCTCGCCTGCGCCACTAGAAGCTCTTGTTCGTCTTTGTTTTTCAAGGCCAAGTTCCTCACGCTGCCACTGCTGTCACTATCTGCGAACGGAAGGTCACCTCCGTCTGCTACGATGGAGGCCACGCTCTGCACGCTCGGGCTCCCTTTATCAGAGAAGAAACCCTGCTCGAACTCTTCTCCCTCCTGCCTCAGGTCTGCTGACTTGCTCGGGCTGGAAAGAGGCGACGCATTTTCCTCGGTGCCGTCAGACGACGTCCTCCGGCGCCTCCTCGACAGGAACGTGACCACCCGGTTCAGCACGCCGCCTCCTTTTTCCTCCGAATTCTATCAAAGAAAATAGAAACAAAACAGAACTCCATTAGAAATGTGCTTTCGTTTACAAACCCTGAGAAACGACCAAACCTGTCAGCGAGCTGTTTTTCCAGCTGAGTTATCAGTTACGAGCAGGTTAGAGGATTATAGACGTGAACTTTAATACGTGCTCAGTTCATAAAACATCTGTATTCAAGAGCAGGAATTATTGCAGGGCAGAAAACCAAAAAAGAATGTGCTGATTTCACTCTACCCACACCATTCCCCCCTGAGATCCATCACTGATTCATGTCACGCCATGACTTACACTCCTAAAGCATCGCAAGCCACATTTTTAATGCAACATTTTTGTATATTTTCTTCCACATTCATTTAAATATGTTGGTCCTGGACCTGATCTTAGCTTTATCAGGGGTGTGAGAGAAGGTCTCCTGTGAAGTGAAAACTGATATTAGATCTACAATCATTTATTAGGAACATCAACGTTCGTTTCAGGCTCTCTCTCTCTCTCTCTCTCTTTCTATCCAGCTTTAGAATCAGCCTTATTATTATTATTATTATTATTATTATTCTCACTTGCAGAAGATTTTCTACACCATATCTTCACTCTGATCTAAATTAGGATGCTTTTAAACACTCTCACGTCACTGAAACTGAACTTCTCATTCTCCCTGTAATAAAACTCGTTTTTTTATTGCTTTGTTTAGGATTCTGATCCTCTCACAGTCTCGCACCTGGGTGCCAAAACTTTTGCCCGATATCAGAAATGTGCTGGTGTAAAAGTGATGGATGGAGTGAGAATGTTTTTTTTTCTCTCCCTCTGTTCAGCTCGAATATACAGTAAGCAGCTGCTACTGGACAATGAAGCGGGAACGCGCCCTTATTATAAACCTACGGAATAACGCCACGCTGGCGCGCGCACTGGCTCCCGCACGCGCGCACACACACACACACACACACACACACACACTTAAGTGAGTTTAACAGATAAAGTTGGGTGAAGGTTTAGGTGTAAAAGGAGTGAATACAGAAAGTGCGTACCTGTGCAGCGCGCGCACTGCGTCTCTCCCTCCCTCTGTTTCTGTCTGTCTGTCTTTCTGTCTGTCTGTCTCTGTCGGTCTCTCTCTCTCTCGCTCTCTCTCTAATTTCTCTCTCTCTCTCTCTCTCTCTCTCCTTCTTTCTCCCCCTCTCTCGCTCTGCAGCGAGTCACACAGCGTGACCGCACAGACGAAAATGAACTGCCCCGCCCCCGGCCCCGCCCACGCCCTCATCCTCTGACGCACGCGACATTCCTCCTATGCGCCATTTTCAGGGATTTTTTTCTTCTTTCGCTTTTGAAAACATTTAAAACAACATTTACGTCCTTTTTAAAAAAAAAAAAAAAAAAAGTCAAAGTTAATCTGAAACAAATGTAACAGTAATAAACAAACATTTATTTATAAATTAATTCACTTACTAATTGATTTATTTGTTTATTGTATTTATTCCTATAAGGGAGACAGATAGAAAGGTACTTGGTGTAACATCTGGAAATAGAAAGGAAGAGAAAGAGACATGGTGGTGGAATGAGAAAGTGCAGGAGAGCAGAAGGAGAAAGAGGTTGGAGAAACAGAATTGGGATCAACAGAGTGATGAGAAAAGTAGGCAGGAGAACAAGGAGATGCAGCAGCAGGTAAAGAGGGATGTGGTGAAAGACAAGGAAAAGGCATATGAGGAGCTGTAGGAGAAGTTGGACACTGAGGAAGGAGAAAAGGATTTGTAGCGATTGTCCAGGCAGAGGAACCGAGATGGGAAGGATGTGCTGCAAGTTAGAGAAACGAGGAAAATGAGAGAGAGAGAGAAGGTTGGATGGTGTGGAGATGGTGAAGCAGGAAGTGGATAGAATTAGTAAGGAGGAAGTGAGAGCAGCGATTAAGAGGATAAAGAGTGGAAAGTCTGCATAGAAGCGTGGAGATGTTTAGGAGAGATGCAGTGGAGTTTTTAACCAGATTGTTTAACAGGATTTTGGAAGGTGAGAAGATGCCTGAGGAATGGAGAAGGAGTGTGCTGGTACTGATCTTTAAAAATAAAGGAGATGTGCAGCCCTGCAGTAACTACAGGGAAATAAAGTTGATCAGTCACACCATGAAGTTATGGGAAAGAGTAGTGGAAGCCAGGCTGAGAGAAGAGGTGACCATCTGTGAGCAACAGTATGGTTTCATGCCGAGGAAGAGCAGCACAGATGCCTTATTTGCTTTGAGGATGTTGATGGAGAAGTATAGAGAAGGTCAGAAGGAGCTGCATTGTGTGTTTGTGGATTTAGAGAAAGCGTACGACAGGGTGGAGAGAGGAGGTGTGGTATTGTATGAGGAAGTCTGGTGTGTCAGAGAAGTATGTGAGGGTGGTGCAGGACATGTATGAGGACAGTGTGACAGCAGTGAAGTGTGCAGTAGGTACGACAGACTGGTTTAAGGTGGAGGTTGTACTGCATCAAGGATCGGCTCTGAGCCCTTTCCTGTTTGCAGTGGTGATGGACAGGTTGACGGATGAGGTCAGACAGGGGTCTCCTTGGACTATGATGTTTGTGGATGATATTGTGATTAGTGGTGAGAGTAGTGAGCAGGTGGACAAGAGCCTGGAGAGGTGGAGGTACATGCTGGAGAGAAGGGGAATGAAAGTTAGTAGGAGTAAGACAGAGTACATGTGTGTGAATGAGAGGGGGGGCAGTGGAGGGGTTCGGTTGCAGGGAGAAGAGGTGGAGAAGGTGCAGGAGTTCAGGTACCTGGGGTCAACAGAGTAAAGTAATGGAGAGTGTGTTAGAGAAGTGAAGAAAAGAGTGCAGGCAGGGTGGAGTGGGTGGAGAAGAGTGATAGCAGCAGTGATTTGTGATAGAAGAGTATCTGTGAGAGTGAAAGGGAAAGTTTATAGGACTGTGGTGAGACCTGAGATGTTGTATGGATTAGAGACAGTGGCATTGAGTAAAAGACAGGAGGTGGAGCTGGAGGTAGCAAAGCTGAAGATGTTGAGATGTTCCTTAGGAGTGACGACGATGGACAGGATTAGAAATGAGATTATTAAATAAGTCAAGTTTATTTCTATTGCACTTTTCTCAAAGACATTGTTTCAAAGCAGCTTCACAAAATTAAAGAGTTAGCAGAACGATGTGTATCAGAAAGCCATGGTGAATGTACCGATATGAGATATTTTTCCTGTTTAAAGAGGATACTGAGTAAATCAAGATTTATTCAGCCACGGCCATTTTGCCTATTCTTCTCATAAACCTTTTAAATTTGCTCTCGACTCCAAAATTCCCAGGAAGTAAAATTCCTACTAGTCTTCTCAACCACAAGCTCATTTCCTGTTTACAGAGTTCTGCTCCCTGTAGAGGCAATGATCACACTACACTTTCTGTTCATTTCCAGAATTCCAGTTGGGTAACCTGAGAATCTGTGTGACCGCTATAAGACCTTGTGACCACCAAGACCGCGTAAGTACGGATCACATCAGCGTCGCATCGTCCCTTTTTATACACGTATATGTACATGGGGCAGAAGGTTTATTTTAATACTAAAATACAAAAGGTTCCTCTGACAAACACTATATGTACGAAGGATTGTGGACACCTGAGCATAAGATTGTTATGTGCTTTTAGAACATCCAGTTCCACATTTTGTCCCCATTTGCAGTTCTAATATCCAACACGCTTCTGGGAAGATGTTCCACTAGATATTGTGGAGGGTGTTAGTTAGGGGTGAGGTGAGGACACTTGGGGTGAGTCAGCATTCACATTCAGTCCAAAGTTGTTTAATAGGATTTATAGCAGAAGATCTTCAACTCCAACCCATGCAAAGCATATCTTCATGGAGATGGAGGTGTACAAATCATTTCTGTTTCCTCTACACAAACACATTACAAGTTCCCAGTCAACACAACAGCAGCAGATCACTCACTACATCAAACATCTGCTCAAAATGAACAAATCATTCATATTTGACAGAAGTTTCAGAAGTAAACACACTTCACTTCATACCAAGTTACACTACATATAACGCATGAGGTTAACCAGCTGCTAGATAAAGACTCAGACTGTGGTGTTGTGTGAACCACTGCAGTGTTTTTACAGTCTTTATTTGTTTAATAAGTCATAATTAATAGCTTTGTTTATTTACAGTAAC
>NC_060891.1:28086878-28134378 GCF_014805685.1 Silurus meridionalis
CTCATTTATTACAGTGCAGAGACACACTGCATTTATCTGTTTCTGACACAGAGAGTCGAAGTGGAGAACTTTTCTCAAACATCCAATGAGGTGAAGATCAGGACTCTCACTGTTCACTTATAGTGTATCAATAATCAGGATTTGCTGCCATCTAGTGGCCTTGTTAAAGAAAATTAGGGGCCCTTTTTAGCATCTTACAGTTTTTCTCGATTGCTAAGACACATTTCTTGAAAGATGCTCTCCTTTTCTCTAAACTGTAAACACAAAACCCAATTCTCAAGCTACATTCACAAAACCTCAGACTTTTCTTGCAAAACCAAACTTTCACCTCAAAACAGTTCAATCTGTGCTCAAAACTGAACTATGTTGTCAAATCGTGCCCCGAGTCAATCAAAATTAAAATCACTACGGAACAGTCACTAAACACTACGTAGAAAAATAGAAAACACAATGCTCAGGACATCAAGCTGGAGAAACAAAAAAACCCTGTGCATTTAGCACTCGTACAAAAAGACAAAACAGAAATCTTGTGCATTTACACGTAGCACGTGTAAAAACAAACAGAAATCGTATGTGTTGTCCACTTGTGTACAGTAAGCCCATGTAAAAATAAAGTACAAAAATATACATGGAATACTGGGCCTACAAACAATTAGACCAACGCTCCATTACAATACTACAGTACACTGGTACAGTGATGTACTGAAACATATATATTTACTAACAGTATACTGTGGTACAGTATGTAGTCTGTCATACAGTAACTGCTGTCAACATTTACATACTGTACTATAATGTCAAAAAAAGGTAATGACCTGTTCTCTTCTCTAAATCTTCGGATTATGGTGGACACAGTGAATCTACTGATGTTTGGTTGTACCCTTTGTCCAGCCTCCCTCATGCTCATACCATGGACAAGAACATGGTCAATCACAGTAGCTCTGATTTCATCAGATATTACTGTTCTTTGTCTTCGCTGACCACCTCGACCTCCTCTCACACGACCTCTTCCTCTCAGATTTCTATCCATTGTAGGGTCTCACAAACCAGTGCTCTCTGAACTGGATTACTCTATATGTTCCCTCACATCATTAGCCACAAGTGTGATCCGTTTTGAGTTGTTGTGTTCAAGTGGTGACACTTGTGCTTTAATTGTGTTTGACTTTTGTCACCTGTGCTCACCATTATGCAGCACGGGTGCATCACAATGAAAATGTGTTGGCAAGTTGTGTCTAAACAGGTGAAAAGTGCTTATGGGTTTTTTGCCAAAAGAGTGATTGATTCAATCAGTGGGTTCAGACAATAGAGATTAGTGTTTTAGCAATTGAGAACAACTGTAATACAGACTACGATCAACAGTATTGGGACTCCTGACTTCTCCAGCCGGGTGTGGTTTTCCCTCAAACTGCACACAATTCTGTGGGACGTCTTCAGCATGAAATAACACCCTCGTGGATGAATGAATATTCACAAAACCTTGAAGAACATCTTCCCAGAAGAGTGGATTTATTAAACCAGTAAACGGAGACTAAATGTGGAATGAGATGTTCAAAAAAAGGCATGCAGGAATCTTATACTCAGGTGTCCACAAAAAATTATAAAAACATCTAAATTACTATTTCTATTTAATCTGCACAGAACAGAAGCCTTATAATAATAATAATAATAATAATAATAATAATAATAATAATAATAATAATAATAATATCATGGCAACTTCCTAAAATTGTACATTGCTTTTAAGAAAATCTGATTCTAAATGATCTGATGCCACAAAAGCAGAAGAGTTTAGAGGAACATGATTTCTCTCCGATGAGTCACTCTCACTCAGTCTGCATGCCATTTTGTCTTTCAGGAACTCTCTCACACACTCACACACATTCACACACACACACACACACACACACACACACACACACACACACACACCCTAGTGTTCAGAAATGAACACAGAAGCGAGTCTGTTCTTCGTGAAGAAGTTCTAAAGGCACGGCAGAAAAGTTGAAAGGAAAGTCTGAGAATAAATTCATTTCCTGCTCAACCTTGAGCTCTGAGATTCTTCAGAATGAGAGTGAAAATAGGAAATGAAATTCAGACGCTCATATTAGACAGACCACAGAGACGACACCATGTCCCGTGAGGGTTTCACTGAATGTTCCTGTTCCTCAAAGAAATCTTTACCATCCGAAATATTCAATACGGCGTAGTCGATTCCCTTCGCTCAAACTTTTTGTAATAAAATTCAGTACTATTTTTACTGTTTGTTTGTTTGTTTTTTACCTCGTATTTATTTTCAACATCATCATTTGATTAATCGGTTATTAGCAAATACGATCCAACTAGCAATCGGTATCGCTAAAATCCACTATCGATCGACCTTTACTGATAATCCACAGCTTGATCTTCACCTCCACATGGTGCACCAACATCCTGCAACGTCTCACTCCTACACCTGGACCATCACTTATCATCATTCTCTTACAGATCCTTACAGGGTAATGTGATAATGTTAAACAGCGCCTCCCACTGGTGATTCATAATATCGGCATAAAATCTTTTTTAACTCTGAAACACACCCCTTTACTACAGTACCCATGTTTCGAACCCATCTGAGCTCCTAAAATCTCATCATCTTGAAAAATAACAGTATTTGTACGTTCATGTTGATACAACGGCCCGGCAGTGGCAGATTGGACTTTTTGGAGCCCTCGGAAGGTCACAAGTTTAAATCCCAATTCCAATGTACCTGTAAAGCTACCACCCGCACACATGTTCAATCCTAACCAGCCAAAACATCATCAAGATGAGATGATGTATATAATCATTTCATTATAAATCATAACCCTATAAGATCTGAGGTTTACAGAAGGGAGGAGGACGGCGTCTGGTCTCACGTGTACCTTCCTGTGACGTGGTGTCGGTGACACGGGCTGCGAGGGAGACAGGTTCAGGCTGATAACAGATGTGCACTCTGATGGCACGGTGGACCAGGCGTCGCTCATGCTGAAGTCCTCTGTCCTGATGCTCATCTGATCGAAGCTCCTGCAAAGGGAACGAGCCAAAAAAGAGAATCAAACCATGTCCATGACTTCCAGCCCATTTTCTGTTCATTCACTTTCCACAAACAAAAACAAGACTGTGCATTAAATTAAATACATAAAAGGTAAATCAGTCTCGATTTCCAAAGACGAGAACCGAGAGGAGCGTAACTGCTTCACTTTTTCCTGACAGGATCTGTTCAGTGTGATCCAACCACAGCAAAATAGGAAGTGCTACAGGAAGCCAGGAAGTCCACCGCTGCAGACTGCTGACTGCTATAAGACCTCAAAACTCCACCACAGTCTGGGGTCTTTTTTTAAACTTACAAGAAATATTTTGGGAACTATGGACACGCCTACTTCATTGAGACTGACACACAGAGGCCACGCCTCCTTCACTGAGACTGACACACAGAGGCCACGCCTCCTTCACTGAAACTGATACACAGAGGCCACGCCTCCTGCAATGAAACACACAGAGACCACAGTTTGTGGTTTGCTGTAGTCTGGTCTCAGATGTAGACTGTCTCAGTCTGGTCTCGGGTAGTCTGAACTTAGTCTGGTTTAAGTCAGGTCTTATTCTGGTTTAGGCTGGTCTCAGGTAGTGTGGTCTGGTCTCCGTTTGATTTAGTCTTGTCTCAGGTATCCTGGTTTGGTTTTAGTCTGGTCTCAGGTAGTCTGCTCTGGTCTGAATTTGGTTTAGTCTGGCCTCAAGAAGTCTGGTCTGGTTTTAGTCTAGTCTCAGGTAGTCTGGTCTGGTTTTGATCTAGTTTTAGGTAGTCTGGTTTGGTTTTAGTCTGATCTCAGGTATTTGAGTCTGGATTTAGTCTGGGTTTTAGTCTGGTCTGGTTTTAGTCTGAACTCATGTAGTCTGGTCCGGTCTTAGTCTGTCCTTTATCTAGTTTCAGGCTGGTTTGATTTTAGTCTGGTCTGGTCTGGTAAGATGGTCTGATTTAGTCTTTCTGTTTGAGAATTAACACTTTCACCTTTTTAGCTACAGAACCTGATCCCCTGTTGCAGTTGTGCTTAACGTCCTCCAGGTGGCACTAAAACACCAATAAACAGCGTTCCTGTGAAGTGGGAACGTTTGTGATGAACGAGCTGTCACCACTGAAAACAGGCCGTGACGAGTCTGCAGGACAGCTCTTCACTCTGTACTGAGCATGTTTCAGCCTCAGGAACTTCTTCTTCATGCTTCTGATAGACCAGTTGGATCAGATCTTATATTAGACACATACCTGACTGCAGATATCGTTAATCAACCGTGGAATTTAATCGCCAATTGTTACAACTGGTGACGAGAAACTTTTCAGTCTCTACAATTTACTATTGGCTAATTATTTGACCTGCCCACAGAATTGGATTGACAGGATTTCATGGTTAAATGGTTCTTTATAAAAGCCTGCAAGATCGATAGAAATGCCCTGACAGATGACCTTCTAACGGAACGTACCCCAGCTTGCGTGCCTCTACACGTGAGAAAACGCATAGTAATGCCCTTTAGGGCAATCTGTCAGCCATGGAGATGTGAGATGTTGCCCATATGTTGCAAGATGTGAGATGCCCCCAAACACACACACACACACACACACACACACACACACACACACACACACACACACACACACAAAAGTTTCAGTAGTGGCGAAATTGTGTAAGCCTGAAGCAGGATTACATCTTCTCTGGCTCATGAGTTACAACATGCAGGGCAAAACCAACACTGTCTCACACACACACACACACACACACACACACACACACACACACACACACACACACACACAAGCTCCTGTAAACAACGTCAGCAAACACACTATGTTTATTTAAGCTTCAGACTTCCAGGAGATTAACTGTAACTGTAAATTTCAAGAAGAGCATTTCAGGTCAACATCAATAGATGAATAAATAAATAAATAAATAAATAAAACATTACACACCTACAACAAACGATTTTAGTGCATGTATTAAAATGGTATTTTTTCCCCCCATTTTTACATCTTATATTTTTTATATGACTGAGAAACTCTAAACTCAACGAACCCTCGGCCTGGCAAAGGTTCAAGTGAGTTTCTGAGCGATCAGAGCGACTCTGCACTGTTATTCCACTAGGGGGCAATACACTCTGAAGTTTGCATATCTGCAAACTCCTCCAAATTGGCCAAGACTAGTTTTAATTGGCAATACTAGCTCCAACTGGGCACTCCAATGGATGGAGACCTACTCCAATTGGGAGGGACTTCCTCCAATTGGGTGGAGACTCGGCAAAAAAGGGGTACGATTAACTCGAAATGGGTGGAGACTAGTTCCAAATATCAGGGGACTGGCTCCAAATGGACCCAGTCACAATCTGTTTAACCTCCTTCAATCCAGAAGCAGATACAGAAACATACACAGGGACACAGGGACACTGACGTCTCATTATTGCTTTACTGCCTTTAATCCTCCTGCAGGTCTCTTTTATTCTGTTCATTCTGGATCATCTCAGTGGAATTTCAACTGTAAAGACGTGTAAATTTACACCATTTCCTACTTCATCTCATATATCTGTACACCATCTGTAAATACACTGTATTACTGTATCACATATACATATCTCAGATTATACACTCATATATGTATATGACTTTTACCACGATAATCCCATATCTATCTATATCTCTCTTTTTATATATATATATATATATATATATATACAGTAATCCCCCGTTAAAAAAACGTGATAAAATGATGTCACCCCAAAATGCTATTTTATGTATACGGTACTGTACTGTATTAACATTTTACTTCATTTTATAGTTAATAATTATATTTTTAGTAATAAATTTTATTATTTCAACTTAAAACTCCATAAAAACTATTCCCTATAAGTTTTTTGGTCTTTTGTGCTCTCCGTGAGACACCGGGAAAATCAGCCAAACTAATTAGTTGTGTGGCAGTGGCAAATGCAATTCCGCGATAAAAACCATGGGCGAGAAATTCCAATCGTGCCAAAGTGGGGGATTACTGTATATATATATATATATATATATATATATATATATATATATATATATATATATATATACATACACTGAGCGATCAGAGCGACTCTGCATATATATATATATATATATATATGGATGGTAAAATTCAGTATCATTTAAATGAACCATTTTGAACATACTTGGGTTTGTAAAAACTGATTTATTTAAATATAATTGTTAGTAAATGTGTTTAACTTTTATTATTTATAAAGTGACCAATAATTGGTGACAAATATTTTGTATGTAGGTCGATTTCTCCTGGTTTCTCAAGCATGTTATCTCACTGCTGCTGCTACGTGAATATAACGTATCACAACACTGGAGGCCGAGGCGTGTCCTGAGTCACATAGGATACAGATTAACATGGCAGAGGTAGAGCTGTAACACAACAGGAAAAAAACGTCTGGTTTTATTTCATGTTATTTCTTTCTTTTTGCACTACAGAGGCCTGAAATCGGATCGCACTAATCAGTGGCTGATTTATATGAATCTTTAATCTATCTTTAATTCTATTGGCTGTAATTCCACACTTTCTATGCGCTATGTTTCATCTGCACACATCTGGCAATAAAACCCATTCTGATTCTCTGATCTTACGTTTTCACGCTTGAGCAATACAGGGATGTAAACGTTTTTCTGACGTTCCAGTGTTGATTTAAGAAAACGTTTGAAAGCCCTCAGAGCGTATTAAAATGAAAATGCGGTTTGTGACTTTTTTTGAATGATGATTTAAATACATTTTAATAAAACGGAAAACTCGTCATTTATTCAGCCCCGAGGTCACAGATGAAACAGAAAAGCAGAATCCACGAAAAAAATGCAATAAATAAACGAATACATAAATGAAACGATGCTTGCGGCTTAAATCGAATTCTGAATTCACTGATCAGGAACCCTGCCGTATTTCTGTCGCCTCGGTCACGGCCGCCTCGAACGCTCAGAACAAAAGCGGGCGTCAATGAGAACCGAAATCTGTCTGAACAGCAGACCATTGTGCCGAGCTGTCTGTGTTGTTTAACGTTCCTGTAAAAACTTGTGAGGAAAGCACTTATTACACACACTGTATCATTACTCTATTATGTGGAACTAAAGATCTCGAAATCTCTTTCAGGAATCAACAGAAAGCTCCTGGTCTCATTTTCCCCCTGAAGCTAGTTCCATCCTCTGTCATCTTCAGGTAATTACAGAAACTGTAATACGACTGTACGCTGCTAACAGCCTGCAGTAGGAGAACTCACTGGAAAAACACACCACATGTCCATCATCTATCAACCTTCAGCTGGCATTTGATTGGGGGTTTCCCTTAAACTAGTTTTTTGCTGTGGGTGCCAATGGACGGATGAACATGTACTCAGGTTTCTGGTCTCATCTAGATCGTTTTGGTGCTCCTCGATGTGTTTGATCCACTTTTTCAAGTGATTAACACTGTTTGTTTGACTCTTCACTGGGCAGGTTGAATTCTCCAGAAGGGTCTGTGTGGTAGACACATACAAGGCCAAACCTTTGCAATCAGTGTTTTTTGGATCTGCTCTTTGTTCAACAGTTGCTTCAAATGACTTCATTCCAATGTAGGAATTGTATTTGGAAAGCTTTGAGCTTTGTTCAATTCTGGTCCACAGGTCCATGTATAAAAAAATCCATAAAGAAGGATTGGCGGAATGAGGTTCCGGTTCTAAAAAAGCTGGATGCTGATCTTGGTAAAGATGCTGGTTCTTTTCCACAATCCATTTTCACACCTGAACTTCCAGCCAATCACAATCCACTGTTAACCTTCTAACCAATCAGAATCCAGAATTCAACAGATCTTTCCATTGATGTGTTTTTGAAGATTTCTGGCTCAGTAAATCAACAGGACGCCTGATTGACGCCAAACGTGAAACAAAGGAAGCTTTATTTCTGGATTTTCTCGTCATCAGGGACTTTGTTATAACCTGCTGATGTTGGGACAGAAGATGTTTCTGTAGGGTTTAGATGTCTGAGAGGATCTGAGTGACAAGATTTCAGCTCTCCAGAGAAATTGTGTTGCGACGACAAACTCATATCAACATTTTTGTACTGAAATTTGTCCTGCATCCCATTACAGGTGTCCTATTTACTGCAGTCTCACTGGCCTCTTTATTAATTACTATATATTTATTAGTTTATTACCTGCACTCCTGTATATTCGTGCAAAGTCCAATCAGCTGTCCGGTAACAGCTTGTGTTAAATGTTTACAAACTACCACTTACTTTATCCACATTAGACCAAAAAATATGAGGCAGATGAGCAAAAGGACTTTTGAAAATTGAGGTTATTTTCTCTTTAATAATTTCACCTTCAAACTTTATTTTATATTATTTATATTATTATTTATATTATTATTATTATTATTATTATTATTATTATTATTATTATTATTGCTATTATTAACTTTACTCATTAACATTTACAGCTGGGACTTGAACCCATGTCCTTCCGATCATCTTAGCCCTGAGGTACCACCTCCTCATAAAGTTGACAGTTCATATTTTAAAAGATCACATGACAAGCTGCAAACAATGATCAGGTGTGTGTGTGTGTGTGTGTGTGTGTGTGTGTGTGTGTGTGTGTGTGTGTGTGTGTGTGTGTGTACGTGTGTGTGTGTGTGTGTGTGTGTGTGTTTAAATGTACTGCTCTCTCACAAGCACAATAGAGAGGAATTTGTTCTGCATTTTACTTCAGTTTAGTTTAAAGGCAGCAGTGCAGAGCAAAAGAAAAAAGCCATGGTTGACCTCAGGAGACCTCATGGACAAAAATGAAGTCCCTTGCTGCTTCATAGTTATCTTGTCTCCGTAACACACCACTGTTTCTCCTGCTCAAACACACTAAATACAAAACATCAGGAAATGATCAGGAGTTTTATAAGCTCAGGGAACGCACACACACACACACACACACACATACACACACACTCACCGCTGCTAAGTTTCCTTTACACACCCAGGTCCTGTTTCATACCAAACAAGGTCAAATTTTGCCTCAAATCCCACACTTTTTAGACCCTATAACTTTGTTTGTTGTTTTATTTGCTTAGAAAACAAAAAAATGCCGTAAATGATCCAAAGAGAACAAAATCTGGAGGTGGGAGGGGCCTCACCTGTCAATCACAGTGACACTGACCAATCTGTGAGCTCGGGTATGCAGGAGAGGGTAGATAGCGCTTTCCTTTAACGCTGAAGTGTATGTTACTGAGGAAAATAGCTGCTATGGAGAAAATCTGATTCACACTGTGTCCAAAACTAATTGGATCTAACCTTTCCAGCCATATGTGGTTCTTTACCACACTGTCCACTCAAAGTTGGAGGCACACAATTGTATCGGACATTTTTGGATGCAAGAGCATGACATTGTTCCTTCACTTGAACTAGGAGACCCGAACCTGTTCCAGCATGACACAAAGTGCACAAAGCCAGCTTCGTGAAGATCTGCTTTCCATGGGTTTAGGTGGAAGATCTCCTGCTATAGAGCTCAAACCCTATTGGACATGAATGAATGTGAATTCTGACTGCACCCCAGACCGTCAGTATCTGAATTTACTAACACCTTTGTGCCTGAATGAATCTCCACAAAATCTGGAGGAACATCTTACCAGAAGAGTGGAGCTTATTATAATGAAGAATGGGGACTAAATGTGGAATAGGAAATTTAAAAAAGCACATACGAATCGTTGCGAGCTCCAAAAATATGTTCTAGGCAATATACAAGAAGTAAGCAATCAATCAATCTCACCTACAATTTTGTTCTTTCTATTCTTCTACAAACTGCTCTGATTCCATGGCATCCTAGCGTGACTGCTGATCTGAATTTAGTTATGAGGAGAACTTTACAAACGGCAAACTGCCCTCAAAAGGACTTTCAGTTATGCAAATATAAAAATGTGGTAATATGTAAATATAGCAGGTGATAATGCATGAAGTGTGGAGATGATTTAAAATGTGTTCCTCCCGAGCTGATCTGAGGCCAGTCGTGAGTGGTCTAGAGATGGTAAGATTCACTGATTCGCATTGGTGCATCCACATTAAAGTTAACGATGCGCTACACTTTTATTATTTAGAATTTGTGACCAGTATTTGGTATGTAGGTCGAATTCTCCTTAATGCTCGAGCATGTTCTCTCAGCATCACTGCTGCTACATGAATATGACGCATCACAACACTAAGGAGGCGTGTCCTGAGAGTCACATAGAATACAGATTAACATGGCAGAGGTAGATCTGCATCTTTAAAGTCGTATGTGTGAAAGGGACATGAGTTAGAAGTCAGAAAGTGAATTAATGATTTGTTGTCTGTCTGAACCAAAGAAAATAAAAGTTTAACTTTCTGTACCTTATTGAATTGCAGAGCAGCAGAATTTTTCCATTGTGTAGAATGGAAATCGGATCGCACTGCATCATAATGGGGGGGAATCGTGTCGCATCACATCGGTAGCCTCTTCATATCTTTCATTTACGTTGGCTATGAATCGAGATGCGAATCATATCGGCCTCATTAATAATTATGAACACGCACATCGCTAACCGAGTCATCACAAGGTCACTGTTTTATATTTAATTTGATATATCCAGTTAACTTAGCTTTATGTTAGCGCAACCAAAACAAGACCTGAGAGTGACTCAATCTGCCATATTTTCCCCCCACAAGAAAATATGATGTCACTTCCTGTAAAGGAAGATAATGAGTGAGTGTTGATGCTCCCTGGTTGTTGCAGTGCATCATGGGAGTGTTTACATATCAAACATTTCAGTTCAGTGGAAGGATTTTATGAGATATATATATATATATATATATATCACAGGAATTTGCCAATTATTTTGTCTGAGTAAAACACACTTTTTATCCATTACAGTAACCTAATGTTGTAGAACATGAACTTCTCACTTCATCAACAGCTTGTTGGAAAATGTAGCGTTTCAGCTTCACCTCTGACCGATACGATGCGCTGACACCCGAGACCCCTTCCGTTAACCTGAAATAAACATCTTCGAGAAAACGTCGCTCTACACATGCGTTTTTCTTTTAAATACAAGTCCCCGTAAAACTCACTCACTCTGTGAGAAAAACATTGTTTCTCCACTTTCTCCTTAATTTCACAGAGACTCAGTAAAAAGCCTCTCATGATTTGAATAGGCTTTGTGCGGTTGTAAATATTCGTATGAAGAAGCATTACACAATATCGAATCAAGCACACACAAGATCTTTCGGCTTCTTTACAACAACCGATGATGATGACTGCACTCTACACCCCGACTCTTCCTCCTCAAGAATTACCCTTACAAGTTACAACATGATACAACTACCAGTCAACCCAATACCAAGTGTAGTTTCCACCTCTGTGTGTGTGTGTGTGTGTGTGTGTGTGTGTGTGTGTGTGTGTGTGTAAGCACTCCTGACACACATCATATACAGTAAATTAGCTTTGTGTTATTTTTTTTAATTGCATTATTTACACTAACGTAAAAGATGAAGATGCCTGATACATTACAGAACAGTGAAATTCTAAGAATTCAAAAGAAACGGTGTCTCATTTGATCAAGTTCCCATTTTTGTGTGTGTATAAGATCTTGAGAAATCTGCTACAGTATAGAGCTCTGACATCAACCATGCTGATCTTCAACACTAATTTCCTACACCTGCTTTCTCTAAAATCTTTCACGTTGTCAGTATTACCCAGATTATCCTATTAAGCTGAAAGAGAAATGTATAAGTTGTGAGGAAAAGCACTAAGTCAACTCAAGTCAAGTCAAGTCAAGTCAAGTCAACTGCAAACAAACAATGTAATCAGTAAAGCAGTGTGGAGTGTTTGCTAGCAAATACAGAACGTCTTGAGGTTCTTCAGGGTGGTTAAAATGATCACCCACAGCATCTAACCATGACACAAAGTAACAACACTAGTTGCTTGATTCCAATCCACCATGACAGCATCATTAAAAACCTTGTTGTGTTAATTTACACAACAAACATCTCCATTAACATCTTTCAAAGCAGGTTTACAGACAGCACAACTCTTCCTGATTCTCAGGTTCTCCAGCTACCAGTGTAATCATTAATGCCCATCTCGCATTATAAAGCATGATGGGAATCGAGTTTTTAATACGAGTTTTCTGGAAAATAAACAAGGTTCATCAGGTAATGTCCTGCAGTGTTTGTTTGGTAAATAAAAAGCCCTTCCTCTCTTAGCAATGCTGCGAGTCCTGCTCAGGTATTTGCTACAGAGAGGTAGCGCTGCACTGCTCACCTGAGTTTATTAACACAAAATAATTATTAAAAAAAACAAGCTCACATAGCGAACCTTTAATTAGGGTGAATAATCTTTAGATATATTATTATAACACTTTTCGCTAAGAATAAATATTGAAAAAAGATTTACCATGCTCAAGGGCAGGTCATGTGCTAGCCGAAAAGACGTAAATAAATATTGATAATAATTTCTGATTTTCAACTTCTGTAATATATGGTAATAAAAATGATTAAAATCATATATACGATTTAAACAAGATATTTTAAGCTAAGACTTTTTAAATAATGCATCTAATTAGCAGCAATAACATTAACATAAAGAGTTAAAGTTTTTCCCAAGTCAAGGATATTCCCTAACCAAAGTGTAAAGTTAATCCCGAAAAATAATCTACAATTATTTCTGAAGCAAATGTAAGTCATTCCCTTAGCAAGTGTAAAATTATTCCCTAAAAGTGTAAAGTTATTGCCTAATCAAGTGTAAAGTTATTCCTTAAACAAAGTTAACATTATTCCCTAAACAATTGTAAATGCATTTCCTAACCAAGTGTAAATGTATGACCTAACAATATAAAGTTATTCTATAATCATGTGTAAAGTTATTTCCCAACAATGTAAAGTTAATCCCTTACAGTGTAAAGTTTTCAAAACACTAATAAAATCTGATGGTGGGATCTGAGATAGAGAATAAAGAGGCAGATGGAAGTTAACTTGATGTTTGCTTGTGCCTGGTGATGGTGAAACGTTTCCATGGCAACATCTATAGCCATGGTTAAAACATTGATCATAGCTAGGCAATAACATTCCCAAAAGTGAGCGTAGCTGAACATTGTAAACGTGTAACAAAAAAGTAATTATTATTTATTTATTTATTATTAAACAAGTTCTAATACTATAAAAACACATGAAGCTCTCGCCCTTTTCTGACCTCCAGGTTTAACTGTCTACATCGATTATGTTCCACAGGGTTCCCCCCAAATGGACCATTTCAGCAGCTCAGGTCCTACTTCCTGTCATTTTTTTTACAAAACACTGTGGCGTCGCTCACTCTACCACATTATCAGGACCTGACTCATCTTTGCTTACATGTTTATTTACACACAGGTCAAATATTTTTTTAACGTCTTCTAACCGGCAAATTGTTTAGACTCGATTTCCTCCTTTAATTCTTTTTACATATCATCACATTTCAGCCTGCTGACTCATCTGCTGCTTTAGCAAACACCTCCAGTACAACAATTAGCAACTGTAGGAACACCGCTAATATCACTGTCACACTCTCCTGTAACACTCTCTCCTGAAAACTTCATCATCCTGTCACCTGGATCCTGGCAGGAAGATCAGATGTACATAGTCTGGACTTTCTGTGTGTAATGAGTGATTTTTAATATAAAATATATTACATGGATAAACAGATCCAGATGGATGGATGGATATAGATAGAAGGACAGATAGACAGATGGATGGATAGATAGAACTTTTTGCCATTTCATAGTATAGGTACACAGCATTGAAATTTAGTTTAGCATCAACCTGAAGTGTAAATATATGTGCAGAAATGTGAGCATGAGGATAGCCGAGTCAGTGAGGCGAGTCAGTGAGGCAGTGAGGTGAGTCTGGATGGATGTATGGATAGTTGGAAAGAAAAATCCAGATGCCTGGGTAGATAAACAAATCTGGATGGATATATGGATGGATGGAAAGAAAAATCCAGATGGATGGTTAGATAGACAGATCTGGATGGACAGATGTATGGATGGAAAGACAAATCCAGATGATTGGGTAGATAAACAAATCTGGATGGATGGATGGATGGATGGATGGATGGATGGATGGCTGGATGGATGGATGGCTGGATGGAAAGACAAATCCAGATGATTGGGTAGATAAACAGATCTAGATGGATGGATGGATGTATGGATGTATGGATGGAAAGACAAATCCAGATGATTGGGTAGATAAACAGATCTAGATGGATGGATGGATGTATGGATGTATGGATGGAAAGACAAATCCAGATGATTGGGTAGATAAACAGATCTAGATGAATGGATGGATGAATCACTTTATTCATAGCATAGATTTCATAGGCAGCACAGTGAATAAAAAGTAAACTAAAGCAATTGACATTATATATGAAAGATAAAAAGAAAGCACAGGTCTATTATCAGATATTTAAATCAATTTAAAAACAATGAATAGAAATTTTGCTTAACTAAATTTAAATTTAGCTACTATCATAAAATTTGTCCATAACTAATCTAAAACTAGCTAGCTGATATCAATTTTACTACATCTATATCTATACATATCTATATATTCATTTAAAGACTATAATCACACTCTTGATGTCACCCAAATGAGGATGAGGTTCTGCTTTTGAGTCTGGTTTCTTCCTCATAACATCTAAGGGAGTTTTTCCTCACAACAGTCTCCATGCTGCTCATCAGGGATAAACACACACCATTCACCTTCACTGTTAATTTCTGTAAAGCTGCTTTGAGACAATGTCTCTAGTGAGGACAACTAATAAACACCTGACTATAACTAACAGATTTAGTTATTTAATATAAATGTAGCTAATATAAATGGAGCTATAACTAAATAAATCTAACTATTCCTAATATATATATATATATATATATATAAAATAGAAATAGGTAGATTTATTAGCTACAACTTATAAATATTTAGCAATGTATTGTAAATGACCACTTTTCTTCACACAATTTGCCTGTTTTTGTATGTGTAACAGTATAACTACAGCTATTTGTAGTTAAATCTTATACAATCTTGTTTTTTATATTTGAGATTCTACTCAAACTGTTTTTTCTATAGCGATATTAAACTATTTATTTTCATAACGTTGTAGTTTGCTAGGCTACGTTAGCTGTGAGTTGTTGAAGAATAAAACTTTCTTTTGGCTTCTCCCATTAGGGGGCGCCACAGCGGATCATCCGTAATCATGATCCGCATGTTTGATTTGGCACATGTTTTTACGCTGGATGCCCTTCCTAACGCAACCATTTAGAATGCAGCAGACATTAATATTGGCACCTGTCGTGATGGGAATTGGCTCGAGTCCCAGATGATAAGAGCGCTTTTTTTCTTCAGAAAGTGATTCATGACCGAACTAACCGGAATTTCTCCACACTGACACGACTCACTGAACTCGGATTTAGAGGCTATTAACTCGGATTAAAGTCAAATCAATATGCAACATAATGCACAAAAGCTTCAATAAAAAAACAGGTTCTATTCAAAAGAAAGCACATGTTCCATATCCTGAACATCCTGTCATTAAAGTCTGACTTTTTTACTCAGCCTTCTCTGTGTTCAGATTGGACACTGTTTATTTGGACTTATTACTCAAACATAAGACAATTTAGATCAGATTTTTTAATACAATTTTATATAAATGATCTACTGATAACATGACCAAAAAATGAGTTTAAATCTGTTTATCTACATGTTTGTGCTCACTCGAGTCCAGGCTTATCCGAAACATGCAACTTTGAAAAAGCCTTTAAACTCCACCCACTTCACAGTCACACTCGTGTCAACTACCCGTACACAAACAAGCTCCGCCAACTTCAAAATCACAATCCTGTCACGGATCCATAAAGAAACAAGCCCCGCCCACTTCACATTCGCAATCACGTCATGCATTTCTAAAGAACTGTTTCCTGATGTAAATGCAGAAGCTCCACCCACTTCAAGATCACAATCATGTCACATATCCTTAAATGAAGAAGCTCCACCCACTTCACAAAAACATCATGTATCCCTGAAAGTTTCCCACCGTACAATCACAATCACATCAACAACATTCTGGGGAAGAGGCAGAGCTTGAAGTGTGTTAATTAAACTCTAATCCATCAATCATTACAGATTCATGATTCTGATTGGCTCATGTCAAATTATTAACTCAATGATACACTAGGTTTTGCACAAGGTGGATGTGTTTGGTGATGTAGTTAGTGATTGGGTGCAGGATATTAATCATTTATGTAATAAAGGAGATGATTATAGTTTAGTTAGAGTGTTTAGTTGAGCATTAAGATAGAATTTAGTTAGAGAGGTTAGTGTTTAGTTAGAGCGGTTAGTTAGAGCGGTTAGTTAGTGTTGAGTTAGAGCGGTTAGTTAGAGTGGTTAGTTAGAGCGGTTAGTTAGTGTAGAGCGGTTAGTTAGTGTTGAGTTTGAGCGGTTAGTTAGTGTTGAGTTAGAGTGGTTAGTTAGAGTGGTTAGTTAGAGCGGTTAGTTAGGGGTTAGTCAGTGGTTAGTTAAATTGGTTAGTTAAAGTGGTTAGTTAGTGTTTAGTTAAAACAGTTAGTTAGAGCGCTTAGTTAAAGCAGTTAGTTAGTTTTGAGTTAGAGTGGTTAGTTAGTGTTTGGTTAGAGTGTTAGTTAGTTTTGAGTTAGAGTGGTTAGTTAGTGTTTGGTTGAGCGGTAAGTTGACACTTTTACATGTAGTCTGTGATGTGTGAAGTTGCTTCTTACAGTGAAGTTCATTCCTTTAGCAGGAGGAGATCAGTGCCTATGGGAACATACTGGATTTACAGGGGGAGTGGGGAGACAAATAGATAGAGAGAGGGTGAAAGAGGGACAGAGTGAGGGAAAGAAACAGGGGTAGAGGGGAAAAGACTGAGTATAGCGAGAGGGAAAGAAAGAGAGAAAAGGGATGGAGACAATCAGAAAAAATAGGGGAGAGAGTGATAAAGTGAGAGGGAGAGGGAAAAGGATAGAGAGAGAGAAATGGTAAAAGAGAAAGAGAGAGGGAGGGAGAGAGAGAAAGAGAGAGAGAGTTGGGGGTAAAAGACAAAGAGCTTTTCAGAAAACACACACTGAGATGGATGGGATCCAGCTGTGTTTCACCTCCAGGCTCTTAAACGACACACACACACACACACACACACACACAGCTGGAGAGACGCTGCACGGTTTCGGCACCTCGAGCAGTTTTAATGTAATAGATAGTAAAGTGTATGATTTCCTGAGATTTTATAAAATACAGGATGAAACTGTGGGTCCTGAGTGAACGTGTGTGTGTCGTGTGTGTTTTGGGATTTATTCACATCAACAATGTGGTCTATGTGAACATTCCCTGCAGTCTGGCATGTTGGTTCTAGTTGGCATTAATCTCCACACACACACACACACACACACACACACACACACACACACTCACACACACACACACACACACACACACACACACACACACACCCCTCACTTAAGCAATAAAAACAGAACCCATACACACTTGGCACCTAAACAGCGCTTCCTTATTTGCCTCCGTTGGCATGACAACCGGATCAAAACAAACAGCGGTCGTAGTCGGTCAGTCGACTTCGCCGTGCCCAGATGTGAACATAACACCTGGAATTAAATGAGCGTACACATGCGAGTGATGCAGTGATGTTCAATCGTTCTCGGAGTGAACAGTGATGGAACTGGTGCAAGGTTTTTCTGGGAAATGGTTTCTCGGTTCTGCAGCAGTGTTCTGCAGCAGGCCTCCAGCAACTTCAGGAATTCTTCTGTCATCATCAGGATGGAATCCTGAGAAGAGAAAACTGCCTAAAGGGAGGTTTCACGTTAAATTTTATACGTTTGCAGTTTTGTTTTGATAAAAACATGTGGAGCACTAAATAAATGATCTGATCGTTTTAGAAAGAACGTGTTTCAAACTTTTCACTTTCACGGTTTGTTTGCTGTTTTGTTCTTTTTCAGGTCATGTGCGATGTTCCTGAAGTGTTCAGTGCTTTGGTTCAGTTTAGCTGCCTTGGAGCTTTGATTGAACAAACACACACAAACACACACACACACACACACACACACACACACACACAATATTTGATCCTACAACAAGGGGGTTTCTGAAAACTGGATGATCACAGAAGAATTTTCGTAAATTCCTTTTTTTAAAGTAAAATCATTCACCACTTTGTAATTTGCCAGTAATGAAGCTGTTGCCGTTAAACTCCTGCTGCTGTTTCCCATTTGAACATTTTCTTCTCAAGTTCGTTAAATGTGCCTCAAGCCATTAATCAAAATCCCCATCTCACTCTGAATGGAACTAAAACTAGATGTTACTACGGTTACAGGTGTTTATAAGCAACTGACAAACGCAAATACCTGTGTGTTCAATGCTCTGAACTCACACCTGAACGTCCAACCAATCACAATCCAGTATTCACACCTGAACTTTCAACCAATCACAATCCAGTATTCATACCTGAACTTCCAACCAATCACAATCCACTATTCACACCTGAACTTCCAGCCAATCACAATCCACTATTCACACCTGAACTTTCAACCAATCACAATCCAGTATTCATACCTGAACTTCCAGCCAATCACAATCCACTATTCACACCTGAACTTCTAGCCAATCACAATCCACTATTCACACCTAAAGTTCCAGCCAATCACAATCCACTATTCACACCTGAACCTCCAGCCAATCACAATCCACTATTCACACCTGAACTTTCAACCAATCACAATCCAGTATTCATACCTGAACTTCCAACCAATCACAATCCACTATTCACACCTGAACTTCCAGCCAATCACAATCCACTATTCACCTGAACTTTCAACCAATCACAATCCAGTATTCATACCTGAACTTCCAGCCAATCACAATCCACTATTCACACCTGAACTTCTAGCCAATCACAATCCACTATTCACACCTAAAGTTCCAGCCAATCACAATCCACTATTCACACCTGAACCTCCAGCCAATCACAATCCACTATTCACACCTGAACTTCCAGCCAATCACAATCCAGTATTCACACCTGAACTTCCAGCCAATCACAATCCACTATTCACACCTGAACTTCCAGCCAATCACAATCCAGTATTCACACCTGAACTTCCAGCCAATCACAATCCACTATTCACACCTGAACTTCCAGCCAATCACAATCCAGTATTCACACCTGAACCTCCAGCCAATCATGACTTTACTAACACCCGTGTAGCTGAATGAATATACACAACATCTAGTGGAACATCTTCCCAGTAGAGTGTGTGTCTGTGTGTGTGTGTGTGTGTGTGTGTGTGTGTGTTATAACTGTACATGCCCGTTCGTTAACAGTTGCAGCAGCCTGTGTAAACAGAACACCTTTCTCTGGGGAGCGTGATGTCTGTATGCGGAACAGAGGAAAGTACATTATTTTAATAATTCTCCTTTATCTCTGTATTTCATTTATGCAAATCACACGACACGCATCATCACAGGAGCCGCCGATGGTGACGACAAAAACAAAAAATCCTTAAGGCAGAAATGCCACAGAAGTCAGAATTAAGGAGTCAGGCTACATTTTAGCTGTCCACACCCCTTACACACACACACACACACACACACACACATACACACACACACACACACACACACACATACACACACACACACACACACACACACACACACACACATACACACACACACACACACAAACAGGCTCCTAACCTCAGGCAACTACAACCGTTTTGCTTTACCATTTCCACCACCAGTGTTTTGTTCAAGTGCAAAGTTCTAAACAGGACCTGGAGAAGGTGTGTGTTACCATGGAAATGACAGATGTATCAGGAAATGTATGGTGAAAGTGTGTAAATTGTAACGTAACATTTACCACAGCCAGGATTTTCAACAAATTATTTACACAATTCGTCTATATGACTCGCTTCAGATGAGGTTTTTTTGTGAGGAAGTCAATAAAACTAAATTTTTCCAGCCAATCACAATCCACTATTCACACCTGAACTCTTTCCAGCCAATCACAATCCACTATTCACACCTGAACTCCTTTCAGCCAATCACAATCCACTATTCACACCTGAACTCCTTCCAGCCAATCACAATCCACTATTCACACCTGAACTCCTTCCAGCCAATCACAATCCACTATTCACACCTGATTTTTTTTTCCAGCCAATCACAATCCACTATTCACATTGATCCAGGTACAATATGTAATATAATAGTTATAAATACAGTGTCTTCACCAAACATTGCTGTTGACCATCAGAAGTTGGTGTCACGTGATAAATATGTTTAAATGTAGTAAAAATATCATGGGGGTGTGGAATTCTATAGTAGTTTATATGAAGGAGATATGAATCTCAAACTGGTTTTTAATTAAAGGAACACGTTTATCAAATTACAGATTTTAAAAACTATTAAAAAAAGTAGAACTACACAAGAAACTACTCAATTACTGTCACGGGGGAACATTTAGTGCGTTTCTTTCCACCTCTGGTGATATGGGACACTGTTTTTCACCATTCTTGAGCTCCTCAAAGCTGCTTTCATGGCGGGTAACATTTTAAAAATGAAATATTTCACTTCACACACGTACAATTACGCTCACGTGAAGTAAAACAGTTTTATTCCTGCAAGTCACATTTAAAAAAAAAAGTGCTTTTTATGTCACATGTACTGAACAGTAAACCTCAACAGTGATGGAACTGTAATGAATGAACATTCGGTGATGAGGATGAAGTTCCCTTTCAAGTGTGGAACCTTTCAGAGTTTCTTCTTCCTCAGGCCATCTCAGAGAGTTTATTCTCCACCACACTCTCCTCTGGCTAATATCAACATTACTGGTTTAATTAAATCCCTTAGACCTGATTTTGCTAGTAAGATATAAACTATTGATATAATGACATATTACTCAATTTCAGGGTTGTGATTGGCTGATCACATTTAGGTTAGACTCCGCCCCCTTCGTTTCAGAGATTCTTCTGGAATCATTTTGGGTTTTTTCATCTTTGCAGTGCAATTTTCAATGCGTTATTTAAGGTGTCAAGGTGCTTCTGAAAGCTTTTCATACCAGACACACACACATTCACACACACACACACACACACACACACACACACACACACACACACACACAGAGTTAAAGTAATCAGTCAGAGCTGAAGATGAGTCGAGGCAGCTGGAGTTTGACTGGAATGAGGCTCGTCACTCTTTCGCTTCAGGCTTTGCTTCTTTCCGCTTTCAACAAAAGTGAGATCAGGAAATATTGTTCTGCTGATTCCACTGAACTCGTCCGTGCGGTGTAGCAAGTGCGTGTGTGTGTGTGTGTGTGTGTGTGTGTGTGTGTGTTTTAACTCATGACAATGTAACAGAACTGATACACACCGATCAGTCAGAACATTAAAACCACATACAGGTGAAGAATCGAGAATAACAATGATTACCACATTACCATGGCAACCATCAAGGAGACAAATCAGGCAACAAGTGAACAGGCGGTTCTTCGAGTTGATGTGCTGGAAGCGGAAAAATGGGCAAGAATAAGGAGCTGGGGGCCTAATTGTTATTGTGATGTCTAGATGATTAGGTCTGAGTGCCTGCAAAAACAGCAGGTCTCGTGGTGTGCAGGGGTTAGATCCTGCCAAATATGCTCCATGGATAGAGAACCAGAGAAGCTGGAGACAAGCTAATGGATGCTGATGGTTTAAGCATGTCTGGTGAGATCCAACAAGTGAATTAAACAGGTGAAAGTGAATACTGAACATCACAGTGTATGTTGCGCATGGAGCTGCAGAGCAGTCAGAGAGCACATGATGACCATGTACAACACCTGAAGCTCCCTTGAAGGACGTCGGGACTGGACCATAGAGAAGTGGACGAACATGGCCTGGTCATCCAAAATTTTTATGGCTTTATGTGTGGGTGTGGCTTAGTGTGGGTCTGCTGGGAAACCTCAGGTCCTGGTTTTTATGTGGATGTTCCTTTAATGAAACCTACCACTCTAATGATCAAGTCAAGAGGTCAAGAGGCTTTTTATTGTCATTTCTACTATACACAACGTTCCTCCAGAACCCTGGTGCTACACTAAACTACATAGATCTACAACACAACACAAGCTACATAAAGTGCATCGAGTGCAACCGAGTGCAAACAATGCAGACGAAAAACAGTACTGTACAGACTGTACAGACAGTACAGACAGACAGACAGACAGACAGGCAAACAGTACAGACAGACAGTACAGACAGACAGACAAACAGTACAGACAGACAGTACAGACAGACAGACAGACAGAACAGACAAACAGTGCAGACAGACAGACAGACAGACAGACAGACAGACAGACAGACAGACAGACAGACAAACAGTACAGACAGACAGACAGACAAACAGTACAGACAGCCAGACAGCCAGACAGACAGACAAACAGTACAGACAGACAAACAGTACAGACAAACAGACAGACAAATAGTACAGACAGACAGTACAGACAAACAGTACAGACAGACAGTACAAACAAACAGTGCAGACAGACAGACAGACAGAGAAACAGTACAGACAGACAGTACAGACAGACAGACAGACAAACAGTACAGACAAACAGTGCAGACAGCCAGACAGCCAGACAGACAGACAAACAGTACAGACAGACAAACAGTACAGACAGACAGACAGACAGACAGACAGACAGACAAACAGTACAGACAGACAGTACAGACAGACAAACAGTACAGACAGACAGACAGATGGTACAGACAGTAGACAGACAGAAAGACAGTACAGACAGACAGATAGACAACACAAGACAATACACATGAAAGCACCGACCATTAAACCTTCTGTATAATCTGAATATACAGTACTGTGTAAAGAGCACTATAAAGACTATAAACGAGAGTATTTGTAAACAAACACAATGCAGTGCAAAAAACAGCATCCTGAGTGTCATCTTTCAGCAGGATCCACACTGCAGCATTGTTCAGGAACCTTGTGAGGAACATGATGGAGGTGTTGACCCAGCCCAAATTCCCCAGGTCTCAATCTAGTCGAGAGTCTATAGGACATCCTGGACAAGCAAGTCAGATCTATTGAGGCTTCACCTCACAACATATGGGACTTCAAGGATCTTCAGAGGTTTGAATAAAAAAATTATTAATTATATGAATATTTTAAATCGGTGCTCCCTGACCTGTTTTGGATCATGGACCACTTTCAAATGGGACAATTTTATCTCATACATACAACTGAGCAGTTGAGAGTTAAGAGCCTTGCTCAGGGGCACAAGAGTGGCAGCTTGGTGTGGTTTCCATAATGAAACACGTGAACATCAATCACATATAAATAGAATAAAAAATGTAAATTGAAAACACTGTAAAATGATCCACGGCCTGGTAAAGATTCATGACCAGGTGGTTGAGACCCCTGAGTCTAGACGACTCACACAATGTCACGCAGTTTCACAGCTTAAATGACTCTTTGAAAAAGAATCAATCTGAATAACAAACGATTCTTTCGACTCACTGGTTAAAACAATCGTGTTATCGTTATTTGCCTGAAGCTATGTGACAGTGAGACTGTTGAAGCACGTGTGTCGCTTCCCACCGCAGATCAACGTACAGAGTCTCGGATACACGTTTAACAGACTGGTTGTTCTGGATTCTTTGGTTTGCATGTACATTTTATGTGTAACCCTAACCCTACTTCAACAGGTTTCAATTCTTCATTCAGAGCTGTAGGATGGGAAAACAACCTCCGCCATGTCAGTACGGCTCTGTTTTAGTTACCCAAAATCATTAACTCAAATCCCATGACTGCCAGAGGAACATTGGAACTTGATTCTTCTTCAACAAACATGTCTGTATTGTATATAGGTACAAAACATTTGCAAGTTGTTCAGATACTTTGTAGTGTATACCCAAAAAATTTTATTTATTGAAATAAATATTAAATCTCTGGCCAACATTCAAATCACAGACTCTCGTATCGACAGCTATTTACATTAACATTTATAACATGTGGCGGACTTTTTTATTTCATTCAAACAACTGAGGGATTAAGGGCCTTGCTCAGGGGCCCAGGAGTGGCAGCTGTGGGGTAAAAGCCCTTGCTCAGGAGTCCAGGAGTGGCAGATGAGGGATTAAGGTCCTTGCTTAGGAGCCCATGGGTGGCAGCTATGGAGTTAAGGTCCTTGCTCAGGAGTCCAGGAGTGGCAGCTATGGAGTTAAAGCCCTAGCTCAGGAGTCCAATAGTGGCAGCCATGGAGTTAGGGTCCTTGCTCAGGGGCCCAGGAGTGGCAGCCATGGAGTTAGGGTCCTTGCTCAGGGGCCCAGGAGTGGCAGCCATGGAGTTAAGGTCCTTGCTCAGGGGCCCAGGAGCAGCAGCTGTGGGGTTAAGGTCCTTCCTCAGGAGCCCATGGGTGGCAGCTATGGAGTTAAGGTCCTTGCTCAGGGGCCCAGGAGTAGCAGCTATGGGGTTAAGGTTCTTGTTCAAGAGTCCAGGAGTAGCAATGAGATTTAAAGTCAAAACCTTCAGATCCAAATGTTTTAACCAGTAAGTTACCACCGCGCATAAGTTCCAAATCCCTGTAATATCCTAAGATTTTACGTGTACGTAAACACACTCTTTACTCCACTACATTTCACGCCGTTCCTCACTACCCTGAGATGAGAACCTAATGAGATGATGAGATGAGAAGCTGTGGAGAGCACATACTTCTAGTGAGGGTTTGTTGGACTGAGGGTCTAGAAAACTCTCTCCTTATAAAAGGTCTCTCATGCAGGAGAATTGAACTCTGACCTGCAGATGTGATTCACATGATACGGTCAAATGTTTGTGTACACCTGAGCATCCAAATGCTACGTGAAAGCATCTAATCCCCATCTGCTGTTAAAGTAACGTCCACTCTTCACAAGAAGATGATGTTCAACCAGATTGAATTCTATGTTGGAACGTAAAAGTTTTTGAAGCTCTTGATACTTTTATACATTAAAAATAATAACAAATATGATAATAAAACACATTTATATGGTGTGGAACCTCTGAGAGGAATCCTACAGGTTATGACACGTCCTGAAAGCACACGGTGGAGCAGGTGAGCGTGAGGAAGGACGCTAAAGGGTCGATGCTCAAACACACACACTCTCTCAAAAACATCCACCACATTCATCACTTTCTCATTGGCTTCCAACAGCATTTCACAGTCAGAGGCTTCACATGAAGGAGGAGAAACTGCAAACTGTAGCTTTAGATCCTCCAGGTGTAAATAAAGTAAGCAGCGAGTGTGTGATAAGACTACACACACACACACACACACACACACACACACACACACACATCAACAGATATAGATGATCAAATGAGTGGTTTTTGTTCCACACCACTGTGTTGGACTGAAATAAATACCGATCAATTCGATATTATCGAATTGATTCAATCATATAAATTATTATTATCAGTGATCATGAGAAAGAATGCAGTGCAGAAGATCTTCATCGGAAACGTTCATGAGGTTTAATGTCTGAAGGAAATAAGTCTAGGAGCGTAAATGCACTTTCCAGAAGTTTTCTTCTGTTAATTAACGCTAATCAGAACCATCAGCGCGCGCTTGCTTCACATAGGACATAATGGCATCATGAAACATGGACGAGCAACAGAAGCAGGACAGAAGCAGGACAGAAGCAGGACAGAAGCAGGACAGAAGCAGGACAGAAGCAGGACAGAAGCAGGACAGAAGCAGGACAGAAGCAGGACAGAAGCAGGACAGAAGCAGGACAGTGTGAAGGTCTGCTGTGATGCTTGTAATATCGTAATATCGATGTCGTAATAAAACTTCAGCTATTTTTACATTGTTTATAATAAAAGCGAATGATATGCACGTGCGCACTGAGAGCGCATGTGAGCCCAGGTGAGCCCATGTGAGCCCTGGTGAGCCCATGTGAGCCCAGGTGAGCCCATGTGAGCCCAGAGTGCACCACTGAAGCTGATCGCACTTACATTTGGCTGCTTGTGAAGTCCAGCTGTTCTCCTCCGTCGCTGAAGCTGAAGGACTCGCAGGAAGGTTTCTTTTTGGAGCGCCACGAGCCGAACCTCTTCATCTTCTTCGTCTTCTTCTTTTCATTCGGACTGGTGGGTGGTGAAGCTTCTGCACGCGCGCTCGTGGAGAAACTCTCCCACTTCTCCGCGTCCTCCTTCTCCTGGGACTTGGACTTGGAGGTCAGGAATATCTTCTTGAACCTGGAGGTTTTCGGCGGCGCGCTCATGGTCGCTGGGGTTTCGGTTCCACGCTCCTGGTGAAATAACGCCCGGGCGCGCGCGCTGGTGAGGTCTGAGCTCCGGGCTCGAGTCAACCAACAATAACAGCATCTGAAGTGATTCGGATCTTTTAGAGCGACTCTTCTGAGAGTGAGTCGATTCTCGTGCAGGAGGGCCAAATGAAAGTGGAAATAATGACATTACTGTAGGATCCATGGAACTTCGTGTTCAGTAGGGAGTCAATTCCGATTTTATTTGATATAAAATAATGTGTTGTGGCAGAAACTATCAACCTGCAGGGGCAGGAACCACCAACCTGCAGCAGAAGGGATGGGATCTTGAGGACCTCCATAATGAATAAATTATTTATCTGAGAAAAGGATTCTTCATCCCTCAGAACCTCAAGTGGTAGCTGAACCTCAGCTCAGACACACTTATCCAGAGAGACTTACAACTGAGCAGTTGATGGTTAAAAGCCTTCAAACTCATGACCTTCTGTTTTAAAGTTCAATCCTACCACCTCCACCAGACATTGGACTTTCTACCCAAACAAACCCTACCAAAGTCATTGATTTTGCACTTCTACACCTCCATCTTTGAGTCCATTCTCCCCTCCTCCATAATTTACATTAATGGAATTTGGCAGATGGCATTGGCCAGAGCGACTTACAACTGAGCAGTGGAGGGCTAAGGGCCTTGCTCAAGGGCCCAGCAGTAGCAGCTCAGTGGTTCTGCAACGTGTTTATTTGTGCATGTATGTGACCTTGACTGTAGAACATCATTGATGTTGTGGAAACATCTTCTATCACGAGTTTTGTTACTCTGTAATAATCTGTTACTATAGAAATATGCTAAAGAAACTACTGTTACAGAATACGATCCCATCTGACCAATCAGAACGCAGAATTCAACAGCGCAGTAAGTTAAAGGCTGCACTGCCACCTAGTGGACAAACATGAAACATACACTATACAGACAAAAGTATTAGGACGCACGATTTTTCCAGCGTTTGTGGGTTTTTTTTTTTTTTTTTTACAAAGTGAAACACAATGGTGCAGGACGACTTAAAATTTTTTGCTTAAACCTGTGATAGTGCTCGTGTGCACAAAACCAGCTTGATGAACATCTGCTTTCCATGGGTTAGAGGGGAAGATCTCCTGCTATAGAGCTCCAACCCTAGTGAACGCCTTTGGGATAAATTTTTCACACTGACTGCACCCCAGACCTCCTCACCTCACCTACACCCTTGTGTTCTCTCCAAAATATCTAGTGGAACATCTTCCCAGAAGAGTGGAGTTTATTATAACAGCAAGTGGAGACTAAATGTGGAATGAGATGTTCATACCAATCTGATTATAGACTTGTGGCCATACAGTGACGTTCTTCTCATGATTCATTTGTTTACGTACAGTGTTTAACTTCTCTGATGATTTGAGAAGTGAGATGAGATCTGAGGTGAGGCGTGTAAATCTTTGAGAACTTTATATAACGATGCTCCAATCGCTAAATAAATAAAAGCCCACATGAGTCAGAGAGCGAGAAGGTGTAACCTGCAGCGTTTCCATGAGCTGTGTGTGTGTGTGTGTGTGTGTGTGTGTAAATGAGGTTCAGATCTTCAGAAGGCACATGAGTTACTTCACCAGAGAACTAGAGTTCCTCCGGATGTGGACTGAGGAAGAAAGAGAGAAAGGGAGAGAATGAGGAAGAAAGAGAGTGAGTGGAAGGAGGGAATGAGTAAGTAAGGGAGAGAAAAAGAGGGAGAGAGGGAGTAAGAGAGGAAAAGAGAGAAGTGGGAATGAGTGAGGAGGAAGAGGAGAGAGGGAGAAAGAGATGAAGAAAAAGGACAAAGAAACAGGGTAGCGAGAGAGAGTGTGAGGGAGGGAAGGAGAAAGAGGGAGAAAAAGGGAGAATGAGGAAGCTGGAAGGTTAGAGTGAGGGAGAAAGAGAAAGGGAGTGAAAGAGGAAGAGAGGGCGTAAGGAAAAGAGAAAGGAGGATACATGAGTGAGTAAGGGAGAGAATGAAGAACAGAGAAGGAGAAAAGAGAGCTGGAGGGTTAGAGTGAGAGAGAGGGAGTGATAGTGAAAGGGTGGATGAGTCAGGGAGGGAAAGAAAGGGGGAGTGAGAAGAAGAGAAAGGGAGTGAAAAAGGGAGAGAGGAATGTCTTTTTGATAAGCGGTGCCTGGATCAGTCCTGACTCCTCCCCCTCTCTCTAATAGGCGGTGCCTGGATCAGTCCTGACTCCTCCCCCTCTCTCTAATAGGCGATGCCTGGATCAGTCCTGACTCCTCCCCCTCTCTCTAATAGGTGGTGCCTGGATCAGTCCTGACTCCTCCCCCTCTCTCTAATAGGTGGTGCCTGGATCAGTCCTGACTGCCTGGATCAGTCCTGACTCCTCCCCCTCTCTCTAATAGGTGGTGCCTGGAACAGTCCTGACTGCCTGGATCAGTCCTGACTCCTCCCCCTCTCTCTAATAGGCGGTGCCTGGATCAGTCCTGACTGCCTGGATCAGTCCTGACCTCCCCTCTCTCTAATAGGCGGTGCCTGGATCAGTCCTGACTGCCTGGATCAGTCCTGACCTCCCCTCTCTCTAATAGGCGGTGCCTGGATCAGTCCTGACTGCCTGGATCAGTCCTGACCTCCCCTCTCTCTAATAGGCGGTGCCTGGATCAGTCCTGACTGCCTGGATCAGTCCTGACTCCTCCCCCTCTCTCTAATAGGCGGTGCCTGGATCAGTCCTGACTGCCTGGATCAGTCCTGACTCCTCCCCCTCTCTCTTATAGGCGGTGCCTGGATCAGTCCTGACTGCCTGGATCAGTCCTGACTCCTCCCCCTCTCTCTAATAGGCGGTGCCTGGATCAGTCCTGACTGCCTGGATCAGTCCTGACTCCTCCCCCTCTCTCTAATAGGCGGTGCCTGGATCAGTCCTGACTGCCTGGATCAGTCCTGACTCCTCCCCCTCTCTCTAATAGGCGGTGCCTGGATCAGTCCTGACTGCCTGGATCAGTCCTGACTCCTCCCCCTCTCTCTAATAGGCGGTGCCTGGATCAGTCCTGACTGCCTGGATCAGTCCTGACTCCTCCCCTCTCTAATAGGCGGTGCCTGGATCAGTCCTGACTGCCTGGATCAGTCCTGACTCCTCCCCCTCTCTCTAATAGGCGGTGCCTGGATCAGTCCTGACTGCCTGGATCAGTCCTGACTCCTCCCCCTCTCTCTAATAGGCGGTGCCTGGATCAGTCCTGACTGCCTGGATCAGTCCTGACCTCCCCTCTCTAATAGGTGGTGCCTGGATCAGTCCTGACTGCCTGGATCAGTCCTGACTCCTCCCCCTCTCTCTAATAGGTGGTGCCTGGATCAGTCCTGACTCCTCCCCTGTTTTTTCAGTTACAATCAAAACACTGATCAGTTTATATTGATCAGAATCCTGATTATCATAAGTATTGACACCCTTACATCTCTGGTTGTTTTGATGTGAAATAAGTCCTCAGACTTCAGTGGTGAACCTTCATCATCATCATCATCATCATCATCATCATCATCACTCACGGTTCCAACAAGGACAGAAAAAAATTGGAAAAGTAAATAAATGCAATTTTTGTACCTTTTTATTTTAATCTACTAAAAAAATCCAACAGGTGGAGAAACCTGAAGCTCAGAAACACTTCAATCCAACATTAGAAAAAGAATAAAGCTTTATGTTTTTCCTTCTGGATCACGGAACACAATCAGATCGTTTTTCCCTTCGAGTACAATCACTTGTGATTTGAGGTGCAACGTATAAAAGAAAGAAAAGAAAAATCGCTGTGAGGAGACGGTGAAGGCCGGAGAGGCGACGTATTCCAACACGTGCACCTGAGTAAGACCTTCATCAGCTACATTCAGACCATCAAATCATTACAAAAATCTTTTTTTAGATCCGTCATAAAAAATCCTGTTTTTTATTTTAAAGTAAAAAAAAAGGCAAATTTTTGGCACCTTGTCCTCACAGTCATTGTGTTTCTTTCTACATTTTTCTAATTTACATTTACGATTAAATGCACGATCAAACACACCTGATACGACTGAGACGACTGAGACGACTGAGACGATCCACTGAGCTGAAAAAACTAAACCAAAATAAAAAATAAAAAAAATCAGGCAGGTGGGTGGAGTTTTAATGAAGATTATAATCAATTAGGGGGGAAAAAAAAAAAGACAAAACGATTTAAAAGTCTACCTTCATGTCGGAGTCTAATATCTGGTCAGTGCTTGATGGGGAAAAAGAAAAACACTGGAGCTTCAAACACTGTTCAGATGCTGATTTCTTTCATAAACAAGAAAATAGAAGCTTTGAAGCAAACTAAGAAAAGCAGAACTCTAAAGGCTGGTGAATATATACTCTCCTTTACTGCTACAGGGAGAAGTGTGTGTGTGTGTGTGTGTGTGTGTGTGTGTGTGTGTGTGTGTGTGTGTGTGTTACTGTATATTACGCTGTACCAATACACACTCGTTAACTGGTTAACACTTCTCATATGATAGAAAAAAAAAACAACCAGAAGGTTAAATTGAATTGAACAGAAGTGAAAAGTAAGAAATGAAATAGATCCGTATCTATCAGGACTTCATGCACTGGGTTATTATTATCCTCTACAACTGAAAGTCTTTTTTCCTTTGTGTGAAAAATAAAGAAGTCCCAGTGTTGTGGGGTTTCAGTGGGAAAAAAAGAACGATAGATAGAAAATATCGGAAGAAAAAGGGAGTGTTTTGGTGGCGAAGGCGTTTATTTGACGAGCCTCTTGGCCACGTCGGCGTAAGCGATCTCGATCTCCTTGTCGCTGGGGCAGGTGTTGGTGAACTCATCGCGGGAGTACGCGTTGCTCAGGTACTTCCACACGGCTGTCAGGTCTTTAGGGATCTCAAAGCCTCTGTACTTTTTCACCACCACCTGCGAGGAGGACAGAGGGACAAACGTCTCAGTGAGGTAAATCTGTCACAGCCATAATGTTTAAGAGTTTAGGGGCCATGCTCAAGGGCCCGGCAGTGGCAGCACCGTTCAAGGCTCATAACTCAGCTGTATAACAGAGAGAAATGTAAAACCAGACTCTTTCTAATGTGGGTGGAACCAAATGTTCACTTTAAAGATGGCAAGTTTTCAGGATAAACCTTTTAACGCTTTAAAAAAAAAAAAAAAAAAAAAAAAAAAGGAGGTAAAAGTCACGTGAAAAAGTCATTGATTCCTTTTTATAAGTTGCATCATTCTGCCAGCAGGTGGTGCTGGTGTGCGTGTTTTTTTTTCCATCACTGAATCATTGTTTCATTCTCAGTACGTTCACTTAATAGATGCCATGACGTTTTAGCATTTCTGATTTATGAAATGGAAGTTCAGGCTCTGGATTACTGATCAGAAGGTTGCAAGTTCAAGCCCCGGTATCACAAAGCTGCCACTGTTGTGGCCGCTGAGCAAAGGCCCTTAACCCTCTGTGCTCCAGGGGTGCAGTATCAGGGCTGTGACCCTGTGCACTGACTCCAGCTTCCTAACATCACTGGGACACAAGTATACAATATCACAAGTATTACGCGACTTTACTCATGAAGGATTTGTTCAAAATTGCTGATTTGTTCCTTTAAAAAAAAAACAGACTTGTTCAAATATCAATAGTTTAAATGTAAAGTAAAAGAGATACTATATATAGTAAATTATCTGCACTTAACCTTCATTTTAAATATAAACCTATTTCTTCTTAATGCATAAACTGATCGTGACAATTTTACCTCTGTGCGAGGTACAGACACCTCTAGTGTTCAAACAGTGCAACTGCATTACATGCATAATTCGAATAATAAAGTGTGATGCGTCAAAACGCTCGTAATATTCAGACATTTATAAATCAATTATAAAGACATTTTACTGATTTCTTTGAGGAATGAAATGGCTAAACAAACCTATGGTTGAGTGGTGTGAGTGGTGTGAGTGGTGTAAGTGGTTTGAGTGGTGTGAGTGGTGTGAGTGGTGTAAGTGGTTTGAGTAGTGTGAGTGGTGTGAGTGGTGTGAGTGGTGAGTGGTGTGAGTAGTGTGAGTGGTGTGAGGTGTGAGTGGTGTAAGTGGTTTGAGTAGTGTGAGTGGTGTGAGTAGTGTGAGTGGTGTGAGTGGTTTGAGTGGTGTGAGTGGTGTGAGTGGTGTGAGTGGTGTGAGTGGTGTGAGTGGTTTAAATGGTGTGAGAGGTGTGAGTGGTGTGAGTGGTGTATTGGTGTGAGTGGTTTAAATGGTGTGAGTGGTTTAAATGGTGTAAGTGGTGTGAGTGGTTTGAGTGGGGTGAGTGGGGTAAGTGGTTTGAGTGGGGTGAGTGGGGTAAGTGGTTTGAGTGGTGTAAGTGGTTTGAGTGGTGTAGTGGTGTGAGTGGTGTAAGTGGTTTGAGTGGTGCAGTGGTGTGAGTGCTTTGAGTGGTGTGAGTGGTGTGAGTGGTGTAGTGGTGTGAGTGGTTTGAATGGTGTGAGTGGTTTAAATGGTGTAAGTGGTGTGAGTGGTTTGAGTGGTGTGAGTGGTGTGGTGGTGTGAGTGGGGTGAGTGGGGTGAGTGGTGTAAGTGGTTTGAGTGGTGTGAGTGGTGTGAGTGGTGTGAGTGGTGTGAGTGGTGTGAGTGGTGTGGTGGTGTGAGTGGTGTAAGTGGTTTGAGTAGTGTGAGTGGTGTGAGTGGTGTGAGTGGTGTGAGTGGTGTGAGTAGTGTGAGTGGTGTGAGCGGTGTGAGTGGTGTAAGTGGTTTGAGTAGTGTGAGTGGTGTGAGTGGTGTGAGTGGTGTGAGTGGTTTGAGTGGTGTGAGTGGTGTGAGTGGTGTGAGTGGTGTGAGTGGTGTGAGTGGTTTAAATGGTGTGAGAGGTGTGAGTGGTGTGAGTGGTGTATTGGTGTGAGTGGTTTAAATGGTGTGAGTGGTTTAAATGGTGTAAGTGGTGTGAGTGGTTTGAGTGGGGTGAGTGGGGTAAGTGGTTTGAGTGGGGTGAGTGGGGTAAGTGGTTTGAGTGGTGTAAGTGGTTTGAGTGGTGTAGTGGTGTGAGTGGTGTAAGTGGTTTGAGTGGTGCGAGTGGTGTGAGTGCTTTGAGTGGTGTGAGTGGTGTGAGTGGTGTAGTGGTGTGAGTGGTTTGAATGGTGTGAGTGGTTTAAATGGTGTAAGTGGTGTGAGTGGTTTGAGTGGTGTGAGTGGTGTGAGCGGTTTGAGTGGGGTGAGTGGGGTGAGTGGTGTAAGTGGTTTGAGTGGTGTGAGTGGTGTGAGTGGTGTGAGTGGTGTGAGTGGTGTGAGTGGTGTGAGTGGTGTAGGGGTGTGAGGGGTGTGAGGGGTGTGAGGGGTGTGAGGGGTGAGAGTGGTGAGAGTGGTGAGTGGTGAGAGTGGGGTGAGTGGGGTGAGTGGGGTGAGTGGTTTGAGTGGGGTGAGTGGTTTGAGTGGGGTGAGTGGTTTGAGTGGTGTGAGTAGTTTGAGTGGTGTGAGTGGTGTGAGTGGTTTGAGTGGTGGTGTGAGTGGTGTGAGTGGTGTGAGTGGTTTGAGTGGGGTGAGTGGTGTGAGTGGTGTGAGTGGTGAGAGTGGTGTGAGTGGTGTGAGTGGTTTGAGTAGTGTGAGTGGTTTGAGTGGTGTGAGTGGTGTGAGTGGTTTGAGTGGTGTGAGTGGTGAGAGTGGTGAGAGTGGTGAGAGTGGTGAGTGGTGTGAGTGGTGTGAGTGGTGTGAGTGGTGAGAGTGGTGTGAGTGGTGTGGTGGTGTGAGTGGTGTGAGTGGTGTGAGTGGTGTGAGTGGTGAGAGTGGTGAGAGTGGTGAGAGTGGTGTGAGTGGTGTGAGTGGTGAGTGGTTTGAGTGGTTTGAGTGGGGTGAGTGGTGAGTGGTGAGTGGTTTGAGTGGGGTGAGTGGTTTGAGTGGTTTGAGTGGTGTGAGTGGTGAGAGTGGTGAGAGTGGTGAGAGTGGTGTGAGTGGTGTGGTGGTGTGAGTGGTGAGAGTGGTGTGAGTGGTGTGAGTGGTGAGAGTGGTGTGAGTGGTGTGAGTGGTGAGTGGTGAGAGTGGTGAGTGGTGAGTGGTGAGAGTGGTGTGAGTGGTGTGAGTGGTTTGAGTGGTTTGAGTGGGGTGAGTGGTGTGAGTGGTGTGAGTGGTTTGAGTGGGGTGAGTGGTTTGAGTGGTTTGAGTGGTGAGTGGTGAGTGGTGAGAGTGGTGAGAGTGGTGTGAGTGGTGTGAGTGGTGTGAGTGGTTTGAGTAGTGAGTGGTGTGAGTGGTGTGAGTAGTGTGAGTGGTTTGAGTGGGGTGAGTGGGGTGAGTGGGGTGAGTGGTGTGAGTGGTGTGAGTGGTGTGAGTGGTTTGAGTGGTGTGAGTGGGGTGAGTGGTTTGAGTAGTGTGAGTGGTTTGAGTGGTGTGAGTGTGAGTGGTTTAAGTGGTTTGATATCATATATAATATATGAGTCAATGAAACCAGATTATTTATGAAACATAAACGTCTGTAAGGTAAAACCTTTTGAGATAAAATAGCTCCCTATGTTTGTACTGTATAAATATAGTTTTAAAAAGAGGAAAATTCAAAACCATTTCTATAAACTTGAATATATAATTTTTGTTTTTAAGATAATTACCAAATATATATTTTTATATTAAATGTATTCAAATTTGACACTGTCTTCCTGTTGATCCGTGTGTGTGTGTGTGTGTGTGTGTGTGTGTGTGTGTGTGTGTGTGTGTGTGTGTGTGTGGTTTTGTCGTTGTGCTCCAGGTCACCTTGACGATGTGCAGTTTGGGCAGCAGGTTGCAGTCGGCCAGCGTCATCTCATCTCCATCCAGGAATTTGCGGCTGGACACTTGGACGTCCTCCATGCTGTTGTGGTCGATCTCATCAGGCAGCGGAGAACGCAGATACTCATCCAACTTCTGCAGTGTCTTCAGCAGACCTCGCTCCAGAGCTGCAACACACACACACACACACAGAATGTTAATTACATCACTATGATTATAAAAACTTTGAAACCAATGTTTTTGCAGAACATGAACACTGAGGCTGGAGGTCCATCATGTGAATAATCTCAGCGTGATCTATTATTCTATTAAATTCTTACAATTATAAAGAACAATCTTATTCATTCTTTATTAATGCAACCGCATTAAAAAACAAAAACAAATAAAAGATCATTTGTTCAAAAGAGGTGATAAAACTTGACAAAGCACCGACACTGGAGACTCCTGACTTCACTACATCTATAATGACACACGTCACATAGTATGTGAGCTGTTACTAAAGCAACAAAGTGCCTTCTGTTCACTCAGAATCAAAAACCCGTGTGGATTAGGTGTGAATGCCTTTTAAATAAACGCGTCACGCGTAAATAAAGATTTGAACATTTGATCAAGAACAAAGAACTCACGATCAGCACTTCTGCACTTTCCCTAAACTGCCACATGAGGGCGCCAGAGTACAACAAAATAACCAAATTAAAAAAAACCATCAGATCTCATAAAATAAACAAATTTATTACAAAAATAGTGTGAATATGATAAATAGATAAATAAATAAATAAATAAATAAATAAATAAATAAATAATCAGGTCTCTGTATATTAACATTTAAACTTTTTTTTTGACATTTAATAAAAATATTAAACATTTTTAATAAAATTATATTAAGCTATATTAATTATAATAAATATAATTATATTTAAATCAATTCAATATCTATATAAACAATTTATTACAAATATAGTGTACAAAATGTAATATTATATATACACTATAAATTACAAAATTTTTAGTACACACACACACACACACACACACACACACACACACACACACACACACACACACACACACACACACATACACACACACAGGTAATATGTACATGACAGATATGTGACCTTGAACTTTGCTTTTTTGAGATTAAAGGTAAAAAAAACGTTAAAGGAGAAGCAGAGTGATGAATCCCCTGCAGCTGTGCGTGCATGCGTGTGTGCGTGTGTGTGTGATATGTAAATTATGGATAAGAGAGCTGGAGGCAGTGTCTATCGGTAAATGACTGTGTGTGTGTGTGTGTGTGTGTGTGTGTGTGTGTGTGTGTGTGTGTGTGTCGCACGCTTGTCAACGAGGATGTGCTTGATTTACATCACACTTTCACGAATGTATTGTGTTTGTTCATTATCACTCGAGACACACACAGGCCGGTTTGTGTGTGCGTGTGTGTGTGCGTGTGTGCGTGTGTGTGCGTGTGTGTAAAACTCTCTCTCACCCTCGTTGGCGTCGGGTTTGGAGTTCTTGATGTAAGCGGAGAACTTGGCGAAGATGTCCATGCCTGCTGTGTTGGACTCGGGATGACGAGCGCTGAGCTTCGAGTACCTGAGAGCAAAAACATGAACATGAACACACACTCACACACACACACACACTCACACAATCTTACACACCACCTCTCTTACACACACACACACACACACACACACACACACTCACACAATCTTACACACCACCTCTCTCTTACACACACACACACACACACACACACACACACACACTCACACAATCTTACACCACCTCTCTTACACACACACACACACACACACACACACCACCTCACACACACACACACACACACACACACACACACACCTCACACACACCTCACACACACACACCATCTTACACTCACACCACCTCACACACACACACACACACACTTACACACTCACACACCTCACACACACACACACCACCTCACACACACACAATCTTACACTTGCACACCACCTCACACACACACACACACACACACACACACACACACACACACACACACACACACTCACACACACACACAATCTTACACTCACACCACCTCACACACACACAATCTTACACACTCACACACCACACACACACACACACACACACACACACACACACACACACACACAATCTTACACACACACTACCTCACACACACACACAATCTTACACACTGCACACCACCACACACACACACACACACACACACACACTCTTACACACTCACACACACACACACACTTACACACACACCACCTCACACACACACACACACACACACACAATCTTACACTCACACACACACACCACCTCACACACACTCACACACTCACACACTTACACACACACCACCACACACACACACACACTTACACACTCACACACTCACACCACACACACACACACACACACACACACACACACACACACACACAATCTTACACACTCACACCACCTCACACACACACACCACCACACACACACCACCTCACACACACACAATCTTACACTCACACCACCTCACACACACACACAATCTTACACTCACACAATCTTACACACAATCTTACACACTCACACAATCTTACACTCACACACACATCTTACACACTGCACACCACCTCACACACACAATCTACACTCACACACCACACACACACACACACACACACACACACAATCTTACACTCACACAATCTTACACTCACACACCTCACACACACACACAATCTTACACACTGCACACCACCACACACACAATCTTACACACTCACACAATCTTACACACACACCACCGCTCACACACACACCACACACACACACCACCGCTCACACACACACACACACACACACACACACACACACACACACAATTTTACACTCACACACCACACACTCACACACACACAATCTTACACACTCACACCACCTCACACACACACACAATCTACACTCACACACCACCTCACACACACACACACACACACACACACAACACACACACACACACACACACACACACACACACACACACACACACACACACACACACACACACACACTCACACAATCTTACACTCACACACCACCTCACACACACACACACACACTTACACACACACAATCTCACACACACACACAATTTTACACACTCGCACACAACCTCACACACACACACACACACACACACACACACAATCTCACACTCACACATGCAATCACACAACCTTACACAGTTGCACACCACCTCACACACACACCACCACACACATGCAAACACACACTTGCGCAAACACACACACACACACACAACCTTACACACTTGCACACCACCTCACACACACACACACACACAATTTTACACTCACACACCACCTCACACACTTACACACTCACACCACCTCACACACACACACCACACACACACTCACACCACTCACACACACACTCACACACACCACACACTCACACACACCACACACACACACACACACACACACACACACACACACACACACACACACACACACACACACTCACACACTCACACACACACACACCACCTCACACACACACACACACAATCTTACACACCACCTCACACACACACACAATTTTACACACTGCACACAACCTCACACACACACACACACACACACACACACACACACACACAATCTCACACTCACACACATGCAATCACACAACCTTACACAGTTGCACACCACCACACACACCACCACACACATGCGCAAACACACACTTGCGCAAACACACACACACACAACCTTACACACTTGCACACCACCTCACACACACACATCACACACACACAACCACACACTCACACTCTCTCGCAAACACACACTTAACCTCACACAACCACACACTCACACAACCACACACTCACACAATCTTAAACACTCACACACACAGACATTCACAACCTCACATACACACACTCTCTCTCTCTCACACACACACACACACACACACACACACACACACACACACACAACCTCACATACACACTCTTACAGAACCTCACACACTTACTCTTACACATCTCACACAAACACACACACAACCTCACACATTCTCTCACACACAACCACACACACTCACTTGGGTGGGCTGAGCACATCCTCCAGGAACTCCTCGATCTTGTTTACATCAGTTTTACTGCCGTTGAACGTGATGAAGGGAGGGTGTGTTCAGGAGCTAGGTTTTGTAGATCTGCTGGTTTCCTGACCACACACACACACACACACACACACACACACACACACACACACACACACACACACACACACAACCACACACTCACACACACACACACACACACACACACTCACACACATGTAATCACACAACCTTACACAGTTGCACACCACCTCACACACACACACACACACACATGCGCAAACACACACTTGCGCAAACACACACACACACAACCTTACACACTTGCACACCACCTCACACACACACACAATCATACACACACACAACCACACACTCACACTCTCGCAAACACACACTTAACCTCACACAACCACACACTCACACAACCACACTCACACAATCTTAAACACTCACACACACAGACATTCACAACCTCACATACACACTCTCTCTCTCTCACACACACACACACACACACACACACACACACACACACACCTCACACACACACACTCTTACAGAACCTCACACACTTACTCTTACACATCTCACACAAACACACACAACCTCACATTCTCTCACACACAACCACACACTCACTTGGGTGGGCTGAGCACATCCTCCAGGAACTCCTCGATCTTGTTTACATCAGTTTTTACTTCGCCGTTGAACGTGATGAAGGGAGGGTGTGTTCCAGGAGCTAGGTTTTGTAGATCTGCTGGTTTCCTGACCACACACACACACACACACACACACACACACACACACACACACACACACACACACAAAAAACATAATCCTCCGTTACAGCTTATATCTATAAATCAGTCATGTGCTGCTTAATTGATTAAAAACTCTGTTTGATCAAAAACATCATCTCATGACGCGACACATTTGTTACATCAGACTACACAAAGCTTCATCTCTGTTGTGCTTAAAACAAAATTGCTGATGTATAGAGACTTTTTTGCGCTTGAGTTAGAGACAGCAGTTTTCCTTTAAAAGTGTGTGTGTGTGTGTGTGTGTGTGTGTGTGTGTGTGTTGGTGTTCCATTAGCAGGTCAGGAGGCATCCGGTGAACAACAATAACCAGCGGCCCAGTAGTTTCCAGAAACTAACTGCTGCAACACAAAGGGATGTCGTTCATTCATTCATGTGTGTGTGTGTGTTTTCCAGGTGTGTCTGTGCAGTGGGCCGGCTTAATTGCTGCATATAATGAAACTTGGATGACAGAGGAGTTTGCGGACCTGCAGCATAAAATACAACAAACAATAAATAATAAAGCCACACACACACACGCACACAAACACGCACACACACGCACGCACACCTAGTCGTCCAGGTGAATGTAGAGCGGATTATGGAGTGTAGGATGTTTGATGTTTGTGTATTTCTTGCTAACTCGAGTCAGTGTGTTCAGAACGAAACAAACATCAGAGCAAATGCAAATGAAAAACTTGCCTCAGGGGAAATGAGCAAAATATGCAAATGCAAAAAAAAACAAAAACAAGAAGAAGGATTCGGTCGTGCAGCAGCACCGAAGAGATGCCCCTCTGCTGTTAGCTCCGCCCCCTGTCTGTGACCACTCCCTAAACCTTGTGCCTGATCTCAGGATCTTTTCCTACACGACCTTCTATACAAATCCACACAAGCAGCCATGAGCATTAAGAAGCTCCGCCCCTTTCGCAGAAGTGATTGATGTGTCGAGGTCGTGTTTAAATACACTTTTTCACTTCATCAATTATAATCATTGGCTTTATTTTGCAAATTACAATAATTTTTGTTTTATAAATATTTTACAAAAAAAAATGCTTTGCTTTTTATAGTAAAATAATTTACTTTTTTATGAAATTATTTCACTTTTTAATACAAATGTATGAAAAATTTATTGTTTACCAATTAATTGTTTTAAACATTTATTAAAAAATAAATAAAATAAATAAAAATAAATAACGGTTTGGCAGGGGCCGAGTGTCTGTGGCCCCCCTTATAAACATAGTGCAATGTGTGTGTGTGTGTGTGTGTGTGTGTGTGTGTGTGTGTGTGTGTGTGTGTGTGAGTGTGTGTGCGAGTGTGTGTGTGTGCACACAAGAACACATTCTTTATCATTATTTAGTGTTTTGATAAGAGAGTTTCTGCTGGAGCCGGCCGTCTGGATCATTGCTTCTGCTGAAACACTCTCCTGGGAACAACAACAGGAAGTGACTTCACATCTCTGGCATGAGCGAAGGAAGTTCTGGTGGCAGAACATGGTGTGTGTGTGTGTGTGTGTGTGTGTGTGTGTGAGAGACATGGTCTGAGATGGAGCTGCTGTGTGAACTGGTTCTGCATAGAGACGTTAGTGTTCAGCCGAGGAGAAATAAAACACACACAATGCTTCTTCTGTGTGCTGAAGGCTGGATCAGGATCATATGTGAAAAACAGGGAGAGAGAAAGAGTGAAAGGGAGAGAGAGAAGGAGAGAGAGATGTTTTATGATGTTGGAACAGGGCGTGTCCGAATACTAGTTTCTGACTGGTCAGAGTTCATCAGCTCCAAGTTCATGTGCCAAATCAAATATGCAGATCACGAATCAGAACTTCATACCACCACAGGTATCATTAACAACAGGGTACTGGTGTAAACTGTGCTGCTGTTGGCTGAAGGAGGAGAAGGAGAGGAGGAAGACATCTACAGAGACAGCAGGAAAAGGAGAAGTGGAGGAGAGTGGAGTTTCGGGTTGGTACTTTAAATGCTGGTACTATGACGGGTAAAGGGAGGGAGGGAGCTGATATGATGGAGAGGAGAAAGGTAGAAATGTTGTGTGTTCAGGAGAACAAGTGGAAAGGGAGTAAGAGCAGGATCATTGGAGGTGTTTAAACTGTTCTATCATGGTGTGGATGGAAAGAGAAATGGTGTAGGGGGGATTCTGAAAGAAGAGTACAGTAAGAGTGTAGTGGAGGTGAAGAGAGTTTCTGATAGGGTGATGAAGGTGAAGCTGGAAGTTGAAGGGGTGATGATAAATGTCATCAGTGCTTCTACTCCACAAGTGGGAGTTGGTGTGTCAGAGAAGTATGTGAGGGTGGTGCAGGACATGTATGAGGGCAGTGTGACAGCAGTGAAGTGTGCAGTAGAAACGACAGACTGGTTCAAGGTGAAGGTTGGACTGCATCAAGGATCTGCTCTGAGCCCTTTCCTGTTTGTAGTGGTGATGGACAGGTTGAGGGATGAGGTCAGACAGGAGTCGCTGTGGACTATGATGTTTGTGGATGATATTGTGATTTGTGGTGAGAGTAGGGAGCAGGTTGAGAAGAGCCTGGAGAGGTGGAGGTACATGCTGGAGAGAAGGGGAATGAAAGTGAGTAGGAGTAAGACAGAGTACATGTGTGTGAATGAGAGGGAGGGCAGTGGAGGGGTGCGGTTGCAGGGAGAAGAGGTGGAGAAGGTAGAGGAGTTCAGGTACCTGGGGTCAACAGTGTAAAGTAATGGAGAGTGTGTTAGAGAAGTGAAGAAAAGAGTGAGAGCAGGGTGGAGTGGGTGGAGAAGAGTGATAGCAGGAGTGATTTGTGATAGAAGAGTATCTGTGAGAGTGAAAGGGAAAGTTTATAGGACTGTGGTGAGACCTGAGATGTTGTATGGATTAGAGACAGTGGCATTGAGTAAAAGACAGGAGGTGGAGCTGGAGGTAGCAGAGCTGAAGATGTTGAGATGTTCGTTGGGAGTGACGACGATGGACAGGATTAGAAATGAGTTTATTAGAGGGACAGCACATGTAGGACGTTTTGGAGACAAGGTGAGGGAGGTGAGACTGAGATGGTTTGGACATGTGCAGAGGAGGGACATGGGGTATATCATTATATATACATATTTATTAGTTAAAGTTTAATTTGATTGATTAAGAGAAATAAAACAGTGATTGTTTTCCCATAACAGCTTGACTCTGTCCTTGCAGGTGAGCGGAGGATTGAGCGTACCTTTTCAGGTCGACAGTGGTGACGTTAAACACCACACCCTTCAGCCACAGGATCATGAAGAGACGCTGCGAGAAGGGACAGTTCCCTATGCTCTCTCCATCACTGCCTGCCTGCAACACACACACACACACACTTAATCCACTTTTCGTATACTCTTTAAAAATACAAAAATAAAGTTGACCAAGTTTTAATAGAAAAATCCAGATATCAAATAACACCATCATACACTCTGGAAATAACCCTGTCACATCTACACACACACACACACACACACACACACACACACACACACACACACACTCCTAATTAATATTTCTGACAAAAAAGTAATTTCTTAAAAAAGATTATGGTGAAAATATTTCTAAACAAAAAAAAAAAAAAACGCACATTTGATTTGACGTGAAGCTGATATGTAAAACGTAACCACTTCCACGTGTCTCAGTTTGAGACGATGATCGGAAATTCGTCGAAAGATTCCCTATAAGTCTGAGAATTCGTCAACAGAATTAGCAGAAATGGCTGATAGAACACCAATAGAATAAAACAGTTTCCTTTGATCTTTTTTAAATCTCGTTCTTTTCAAAGATAAAAATATATTTCTCTGTTTGATCATCAAAAGTAAACCCTTTTCTTTGATCACATGTTGTATCTCCCAGCTTGAGGTTTCTGACATGCGGTGTGCTCCCACTTCCCAGTACAACCAAGTACCATGCACACACACACACACACACACACACACACACACACACACACACACACACACACACACACACTTACACTCACACACACTGTATATTAAGTTTGTACAATGTGAGGAATGTGAGGACTGCAGGATCTAGATAGAGGCATGATGAAGTAATAAGACAGAGGACGCGCACACACACACACACTCACACACACACAAACCCATTAGACATTTCAGACATCCTGGTACATTAATATTACTGAGAGAAAATAAAGAGGGCGAGGTTTACTGAATGTGTGTGTGTTTGTGTGTGTGTGTGTGAGTACTTGGGAACAGTAAGTGCTTGGAGAAAACCATGAAGTTAAAACAAGATATTACCTCTCTCTCTCTCTCTCTCTCTCTCTCTCTGTGTATATATATATATATATATATATATATGTGTGTGTGTGTGTGTGTGTGTGTGTGTGTGTGTGTGTGTGTGTGTGTGTTAGTAAATATGATTTTGGGTCGCTCTCCTTTTCCAGAAATGTGATTGGCCTTTTTGGATGTTTAGGAGAAGCAGATATCAGCCCTAATTATGGCCTGCATGTGTTATTAGTGGTGTGTTAGTGTGTGTTGATGTGTGTGTGTGTAATGTGTGTTGGTATGGTAGTGTGAGTTGGTGGTGTGTTGATGTGTGTAGGTGTGTGTGTGTGTGTGTGTGTGTGTGTGCAAGTGTGTGTGTGTGTATTGCTGGTGTGTGATGTGATGTGTAGTGTGTGTTGGTGGTGTGTGTTGGTGTTGGTTGTGATGTGTGTGTGTGTAGTGTGTTGGTGCGTGTGTGTGTGTTGGTGTTGGGTGTGATGTGTGTGTGTGTTGCTGCGTGGTGTGTGTGATGTGTTGATGGTGGGGTGATGTGTGGTGTGTGTTGGTGCGTGTGTGTGTGTTGGTGGTAGGTGTGATGTGTGTGTTGGTGGTTTGTTGGTGTGTGGGTGTGATGTCTGTGGTGTGTGTAGTGTGTTGGTGTTGGGTGTGATGTGCGTGTTGGTGGTGTGTGTTGGTACACGGTTTGTTGGAGGTGTGTATTGGTGGTAGGTGTGATGTGTGTGTGTGTGTGTTGATGTTGTGTATTGGTGGTAGGTGTGATGTGTGTGTGTTGGTGATGTGTGTGGATACACGGTTTGTTGGTGGTGTGTTGGTGCTAGGTGATGTGTGTGTGTTGGTATTGTGTGTGTTGGTACACGGTGTGTTGGTGCGTGGTGTGTGTGTGTTGATAGTGTGTGTTGGTGATGTGTGTGTTGTTACACGCTTTGTTGGTGGTGTGTGTTGGTGCGTGGTGTGTGTGTGTTGACGGTGTGTGTTGGTGCTAGGTGTGATGTGTGTGTTGGTGGTGTGTGTGTTGGTGCGTGGTGTGTGTGTTGATGGTGTGTGTGGTGGTGTGTGTTGGTGGTGTGTGTGTTGGTACACGGTTTGTTGGTGGTGTGTGTTTGTGTGTGTGTGTGTGTGTTTATGGTGTGTGTTGGTGCTAGGTGTGATATGTGTGTGTGTTGGTGGTGTGTGTGTTGGTACACGGTGTGTTGGTGCGTGGTGTGTGTGTGTGTTGATGGTGTGTGTTGGTGGTAGGTGTGATGTGTTTGTGTTGGTGATGTGTGTGTTGGTACACGGTTTGTTGGTGGTGTGTGTTGGTGCTTGGTGTGTGTGTGTTGATGGTGTGAGTTGGTGGTAGGTGTGATGTGTGTGCGTTGGTGATGTGTGTGTTGGTACACGGTTTGTTGGTGGTGTGTGTTGATGGTGTGTGTTGGTGCTAGGTGTGATGTGTGTGTTGGTGGTGTGTGTGTTGGTACACGGTGTGTTGGTGCGTGTGTGTGTGTGTTGATGGTGTGTGTTGGTGGTAGGTGTGATGTGTGTGTGTTGGTGATGTGTGTGTTGGTACGGTTTGTTGGTGGTGTGTGTTGGTGCTTGGTGTGTGTGTGTTGATGGTGTGAGTTGGTGGTAGGTGTGATGTGTGTGCGTTGGTGATGTGTGTGTTGGTACACGGTTTGTTGGTGGTGTGTGTTGGTGGTGTGTGTTTATGGTGTGTTGGTGCTAGGTGTGATGTGTGTGTGTTGGTGTGTGTGTGTTGGTACACGGTGTGTTGGTGCGTGGTGTGTGTGTGTTGATGGTGTGTTGGTGGTAGGTGTGATGTGTGTGTTGGTGATGTGTGTGTTGGTACACGGTTTGTTGGTGGTGTGTGTTGGTGCTTGTGTGTGTGTTGATGGTGTGAGTTGGTGGTAGGTGTGATGTGTGTGCGTTGGTGATGTGTGTGTTGGTACACGGTTTGTTGGTGGTGTGTGTTGATGCGTGGTGTGTGTTGATGGTGTGTGTTGGTGGTAGGTGTGATGTGTGTGTGTGTGTGTTGGTGGTGTGTGTTGGTACATGTTCTGTACGAGGAAGGTGTAGTTTTGGCTCAATAACCTGAATGTGTGTTTAGGTCCCTGAGAGCTGGAGCTTTTTGGAAGAAGATTTTGGTTTTGTTGTGGCAGGAGTGATTTGTGATAAAAGAGTATCTGTGAGAGTGTTAGAGAAGTGAAGAAAAGAGTGCAGGCAGGGTGGAGTGGGTGGAGAAGAGTGATAGCAGGAGTGATTTGTGATAGAAGAGTATCTGTGAGAGTGAAAGGGAAAGTTTATAGGACTGTGGTGAGACCTGAGATGAATTAGAGACAGTGGCATTGAGTAAAAGACAGGAGGTGGAGCTGGAGGTAGCAGAGCTGAAGATGTTGAGATGTTTGTTGGGAGTGATGACGATGGACAGGATTAGAAATTAGTTTATTAGAGGGACAGCGCATGTAGGACGTTTTGGAGACAAGGTGAGGGGGGTGAGATTGAGGTGGTTTGGACATGTGCAGAGGAGGGACATGGGGTATATCAGTAGGAGAATGCTGAGGATGGAGACACCAGGAAGGAGGAAAAGAGGAAGACCAAGGAGGAGGTTTATGGATGTGGTGAGGGAAGACATTCAGGTAGTTGGTGTGAAAGAGGCAGATGTAGAGGACAGGGGGTATGGAGACGGATGATCCGCTGTGGCGCCCCCTAATGGAAGAAGCCGAAAGAATAAAATGATTTTGGTTTTGTTGAGGTTGAATGTCAGGGTCCAGGACTACATCACTGCTGCAGCAGGTCCAGGTTCTGCTGTAGACCCTGAGAACTGGGGGACAGCAGGACCAGGTTATCTGCATACAGCAAGAGTTTAATCTCTCAGTGGTGTAGAGTGAGACCAGGTGCTGAAAACACGCTAACATAAAGGCCATGTCTCTCTCTCTCTCTCTCTCTCTCTCTCTCTCTCTCTCTCTCTCTCTCTCTCTCACTCACTCTCTTTCTCTCTCTCTCTGTCCTTCTTTCTCTCTTTCTCTCTCTCTCTCCCCCCCACCCCTGAAAAAACAGGATTGAGAAAACATTCCATACACATCCTTCTGATGATTTTGTTTTAGTTAAATCCAAGCATTTCCTGTGTGAGAGAGAATGAGAGAAAAGAGAGAGAAAAGGAGAGAGAGAGAGGGGAGAGAGAGAGAGAGAGAAAGAAGGACAGAGAGAGAGAGAGAGAGAGAGAGAGAG